>NC_056732.1:1763972874-1764152874 GCF_019279795.1 Protopterus annectens
AAACCTTTGAAGAACAATGATGGCACCACTTTAACTACCTAAAAAGGCATAAGAGGGATACAGTCAACCAGTGGCTGGATGAGTTCAGAACTAGCAACATCCCATAGTTGTGTAAGTATGCTAATAAAGAGACTTTATAATAGATAGAAAGCTAAATATAGTCAAGACTGGCATACATAATGCTCTTCTGTTCTCTTCTTTTGTTTTCACAGCTAATTCAGAAATCAGTGCGAATAGGCAGGCCCATGCTGAACATCTACAGAAGCTTAGAGAAGCAAGTGGTATGTATGCAACACAAGAGAAGTATTATTGTAGCTTTTAAATTAAAAAAATATATTTTTATACAGTTGTAGTATAGTAAGCATACATATCCTAACTGTAAAAGCAAGCATGCATGTGTCAGTCAGTAGCACAAACCAGTTTTATTTATTTTATTTAACATTTGAGTATGAACTCTTCTCTTATTTTTCAGCTGTCTTTACAACTTCTGATACTGTTAGGCTCATATATTTGTAATGCATGTCTCAAAGTGTACTGGTATATGCCTGTTTATAACTTCTGATGTACAAATGACTACATCCTGGATTTGTTTTTACAGTCAGACTCTTCTGTCTGCTATTTTACCACTCAAATTGCTGAGGTATATGCCTGTAAATAACTTCTGATGTACAAACGTTTCCCACTTAGGATTTGTTTATACTGTTTGTGTGTACAGTTTGATTGTTATACTAGTTATATGATTACATTTGTTTTATTAGTTGTTTGTACTAATTGTGGAGCTATTCTCCTCGGGGCTCTGCTGAAAAGGGTTTTTTATCCAGGCAGACTAACCTGGTCAACAAATGTCAAATAAATAATTTGTTTACTGGGAAAGAGACCATTTTCAGTGGATGCCTGGGGGAGAAATGCTCCAAGCATATGCCTTTGGAATATGGGGGAAACCAGAGCACCAGGAGAAAACCCATGCAAATGCAGGGAGGAAACGCAGACTTCACACAGAATGCACCCTGGCCAAGAATTGAACTGGGGAATCTTTTGGTCGGAGGTGACAATTCTAACCACTGCACCACTGCATTGCCCAAGTTTGGGAGTCAAGTGTAACACTGTAATCAAATGTTGTGGGTTCAAATACCACTTTCAGATAAAATAGTTGTATTATTGTTATAATGCATTGTATGTCACATATGATGGTATTAATAATATCTCTTTGCTTTCTCTCACCCCACATTTACCTCGATTTTTATATTATGAGTCATCAAAATGCTTCCATGTCATCCATCTCTAACAAATCTCTAAATGTTTTACAGCAAAAGGAGCTTGACCAGTCCCAGTGGCTCAGCTTGTCCCCACTCCACGTTCTCTGGCACCGATCCCCAGCACATCTGAGACCCAACCTGGCAGTACTGCCTCTGCTGCCCCTGCACTACCTGCACCCTCAGGTAGCATTACCCCAGCAGCTGGTGCTGTGGTATCCTCCAGGAGTACTGGCAGAGGTGTGGAATTTATCATCCACCAGGAGATGCCAGGGTTGGTACATAGGGTCATGCACATCACCATTGGTGCACACCTACACTGGATGGAGAGATTGCTCTGCCTTATGGTCTATAGGAAGAGGAGATATTAAGCACTCCAGCAGCCAGAAGAGCAAAGGGACGGTGATGACAGTCCTTAAAGTAAGGACCAAATTCTCACATTGCCTATGTTTGACAGGCATGGGCATGTGCTGACCTCTCTCTCACCACAGTAATGGTGTCCCCCAGACTTTTGTGTCCCTCACTATCCCTGTGTCTTGTCTTGTTTCTCCTATTTGTTTGCATTTATTCCCTCAACTAACCAACTTACCTGATCCAGAAATACCAATGTCCCTTACCCAGCATTCCTCTCTTACTAAAGTAAGAAAAATCAGGCATCCTTCCCACAAAAAAAAAAAAAAAAAATGTCCCATACATAGCTCTTCACTTTACAAACATGTCTTCTTGACACACTTGATTTAGTCCAGTTGGGTGCAGAACATGTTTGTGTTGTTGGCACCCCTCTTTGTGGAGGTGATGGTCCAAATTCATCTAATATTCTGCACGTGTTTTCATTTTACACTGTTGAAGAAATGGATAGGTATGACTCTTTCCTACCTCCCTCCTGCACATTCCTCTACTGCTTTCCCTTTGTTTTTTCCTCTGCTTGTTCCCGATTTCACCCCTTTCCTGTCTACCCTGTATAATACATATATAATCTGGTAAAAAAAAACAGAATCACACAAAACACACATAAGTAACAACAACAACAAAAAAAAAAATAACGGAGCCCATCACTTTTTGGCCTCTGTGTTGTGTAGACTTTGGAATCATGTACCAATGCCAAGCAACAGTGAATGGCTCTTCCTTGGTGATGTTACCTCCATGCAATGCCTCAAACATGCCATGCTAAGGTAACACAAAATAACACAGTAAGTGTAGCATAAAGAATTATCTCATTGCATTATCACTACTTATTTAAAATTATTACCTACACCTGAATTCAAAACCTATATCATCTGAGCTCCAAAAGAAATGTGTCAGTGCATTTACGCCTGCTGCCCCAGAGTCAACTAAGCAGAAGGTGTGTTCTATACACTCAGTACTGAGAACTATCATAATGTTAGCAATGAGGTTCACATTTGTGCACCACTTAACTACACACAAACAGGGAAAGCAGCAGAAATGTATATCTCGCATGAACAAACATTTTGCCATTGATCTTGCAAACCCTCTGCTCAGTGGTGCTCTATGCAAAGTGGACAATAGCATGTATTACTTTTGTTTATTGTCCATTTAGTCTTCATTCCATGAAACTGCATGTGGAAACACAAACAAAATGAAGGGACTATCTAAGAAAATAGCACATATTTACAATGCACCCATCAGTTACCTCCCCCCATGCACTGCAGTTTTGGTCTTTTAGTACTTGTTTACAAATTTATCAACTACAATAAAGAAATAAGTAACAAATGTTGTCTTATACACCATACACGTCTTTATAATGACAATACACATTCAGATTTTCCAATACTTGTAATGTGGACATCTGTTTGCATATAGTTTGTAACACTGTCTCTAAAAGTATACCATACATTGGAAACACAAAAACCAAATACTACATATTGCAGACTCATCAGTCTGGTAACATGCAGAACTTTAATATCTTCACAGTTAGACATGGCTAGCTATCCATTTCATGCAGGCTTCCTAACAACTTCTCTCCAACATCCACTGCTGATGTCATCCACTAGAAACTGTCCTGCAGCCTTGTAAAAGTCAGACTTGTGCCATGGTGTTTGCATAAAATAATGAGTTCTCTAGTCTGTGTACTTAGGTAGGAGTTCTAATCTCACTGCAGTCAACTGGGAGGTGTGCATGTGCCTATCTAGTTAGAAGAGCATAAGTGTGTATCCTGCAGTTACCACTCCAATCAGATGGATTGCCAATATTTTGATAGTTGCACATGCCTACACATCCATTTCATACAGGCCACCCAACATCTTCTCTCCAGCATCCCCTGCTGATGTCAACCACAACAGAAATTGTCCTGCACTCTTGTAAAGGTCAGACCTCTGCAGTCCTCTTACAGTAAAATACTGAGTTCTCTAGTCTGTGCACTTAGATAGGTAGTGGTTCTGTTCTCACTACAGTCAGCTGGTGTATTTGTGTGTGTGTGTGTGTGTGTGTGTGTGTGTGTGTGTGTGTGTGTGTGTGTCTGTGTGCAATTTATACCAGCATGTAGGACACTGAAATTACCAGCTTCATCTCAACAGACTCTGCTGATAATATCAGCTACCACTAATTTGTGAATGTGCAGTATTTCCTTCAGAGCAGGGTCAGAGACTGGCCTGTAGTAGACCAGGCACAAGTCACCTCATCATATACAATACAGATTACAGTGACAGAGATTTCAGTCTTTCCACGTACATCATGGCATAGTTTTTAGGCCCTGTATTTTCGTGGGGAGAAACATATGTGGTCTCTCCAACTGCTACAGGTGTCTGTTGAGGTACATGCAAAAGGGAGCATTGTACTCAGTGTTCTGATGAGGGTCGAATACAGTGCTGGTATAGCATCCTCAGGTCTGGATATGATGGCCTGACTTATGAGGTGTATGAAGTAGTCTTTCCATACCACTATGGAAACTTGGTGGTTGGAATTCAAACTGCTGTCTACCTGTGTTCCCAGGTCTTGCACCACTGGATTTGAGCATAGTAGGGGTGTTGACAGTGCTATAATTAGCAGGGAATTAAACTTGCAAAAGGCAAAAATTAGGACACGTTTTTGCATTTATTTGTAGACCATGTGGCTTTGGCACCATACATTTGTCTGTGTTAGCCCCTCCTGTAATATGTTAACATCATTGGTAGACTCAATGATTGTACCAAATATGCAATAATTAGCAAACATGGTAAGCCAAAGGCTGTATACTTTAGCCTGGACTGTCAAAAACAGATTCCAAACAGTAAAGGGCCCAGCATAGATCATTGTGGTATGCCACTGGTGACAGTTCTTCTGGTAGAGGTTGATTCATGAACTTTCACAGTATGTGTTCTTTTGGTGAGCCAACTGGCTAACCATCTAGTGACATAAGGTTAAATCCTCAGCTGGGACAGTTTCTCGATGATACCTGAGTGGGGGAGTGTGTCAAAACCATTGGCAAGATCAAGATGGGCAGTATGCACTGGCTTACCTTCATCCAGGCCTATCACACAGCATCAATGAGCTGTGACAACATCACAGATCACCTATAGTGTGACTTAGAGCATACACCTACCTGACATGGCTGGATCCACACTTCAATACACCATCCAGATGGATTATGTTCCCATAGAAGGATGTACATCAATATGCATCCATTGGAGTGGGGTGAGGACATCACCTTATGCATGCATGTATAGACACATCCTGACTCTCCTCATCTGTGAGGTACACCAACACGTAATCATGTACCTTTTCTAAATGGACACTGGTAATATCCTGGCTGTGTGCAAAATACATGTGTGAGTTGTTAATGCTACATCCATGTCTGTTACATCTGTTAGATGCCCTTAAGAAGGTAATCAAAAGCATGAATGATAACACTATCATCCCATGGAACTTGACCAGGCCAAGGCATTTTACACAAGTCCAAACTGATGTATTAACTCAACACTGACACAAGTAGCCATAACACCTATATCATCAAGTGGGTAGACCACTGGATCACATATGTGGCATCTAAATATGTTGAACTGAGTGAAGTGACAATTATCTCAAGTCCAGTGATCAGGTCTATACATCAGGGCTGCCTGCTAAGCCCTTTCCTGTCCATTAGTTAAGTCACAGACATTAAGCATGACTTACACATCCTGTGTCCAAACAACTGTCTGGAGAACTGCAGATTGTGGGCAATCATTGATTCCAACTGTGTTATTAGTATAATACAGATAGTATCGACACACACCAAAGATTGCTTACACAGCCATGACAACACATGAGAATAAGAAAGACATGCAGGATCTGTTACATTATGAAAACAAATGCACAACCCAGTGATGATGTAGACATCACACCCCTATGAGCACACCAAGCGGTATGTGACCTGTGTACTGGGGTAGATGGTATGTGGAACATCCACCACCATGTGCCCACAGTGGTAACTACTTCCTTGTATGTAACACAACTCCTGAGTATGTGCAGGACGTCCACATCAAAGGTCATAATACTTCTATAGTTCACAGCCTTCATCACACCAATAACTGAGTACAAAGCACCCTTCTCCATGTACCTCCCAACACATCTTCCAGGGATCAGTCCTTGGACTGCTTCTTTTTGGCATTTATATCTCTGAAGTCAAGGCCAATGTCAGTGGTCTCTGGCTGACTACATTTGCAGATAATTGCAAATTAGGAACTGTCATTGAATCTCACACTGCCACAAATGTTCTCTAGGAGGAGCTGACACAGACAAACAACTGATGTCAGAGCCATGGACTAACACTAAATGCCATGCAAACTATCATGCTGACAACACCCCAATTAGAGTTGAGCCAGTAGTCAGGGACTTAGAGACACACATAGATAGTAATCTAGCCTTTGACCATCACGTTTATACAGTAGTGAAGAAACCATTTTATGTTGCGCAACATATAACAAAGGTATGACATCTAGGTCCATGGAAGTCATTGTTCAACTGTATTCAGCATTCATCAGACCTATCATCGAGTACAATGCCCCCTTTGGTATGTACCTAACCAGGCATATCCAACAAATGGAATGACCACAGAGGCTTCTCACTAAAAGAATACAGGGCATAAGTAAAATGTCCTTTTCTGACTGCCTCAGGATCATATCTCTGAATTCCATCTCCTACTGGCTTTTGAGGGGAGATCTATGCCTGGCATGCAGGGCATTGACAGATCCCACTCTGATGGACCTCCTGCATATCCACAAAACAAACATCACCAGAGTTACCCATTCTAAAGACATAAACCTTGCCTGTGATATAAATAGGACCTGATGGAGTGACAGGTATGTATCCCAAAGACTACCCCATCTATGGAACAGGCTCCCCATCCATGTGAAGCAGAGTTCCTCCCTAATCAAATTCAAGTGCAACTTGGACAATTGGATTGGGAACAAGAAATTCATCTCTCATTTGGCACCTATGTCTCTAATGGACACAAACAACCTGTAAATCGTTCATCTCCCAGGCCCCTGCTTATAAATGTTTCATCTCCCAAACATGTGCTTACATTAATCGAGGGTATCAGAACTTGTCAGAGATTTGGGATGCATAGCTAGGCTTAAAAACACCCTTGTGGTCATTAGCATAGTAAACACCTATGAACCTATATGAACCAGTGATGTGTAATTCAAGTGCACCACTGTTGCCACAGTAAGCTCCTACACATGTCATTGGCAATACCTAGGTATTGTCTTTCTTGCATAAACATTATTGTCTGATGGTGCAGAACCCCCATCAAGGTGTTATACCAGTTGGATGTGTGATACCTGTTTTGCTGATGCACACAGTACATATGTAGTTGTTTGACAACAACAGTGGCATGGGTTTAATTTGTGACAGTGTGGATTGTGCCATATATATGCCATGCACACCAGCCATCTAGCCTGGATTTATCATAATGTCACATACAGTTGTAGGCTATATAGCAGTGACCCTCCTAACACCTTCAGCAGGTGTTATACTTAGATACAAACAACTACGCAACCTTGTTAAAAAACACATAATTAGAGAAAAAGTCTTACTATACCAAACCAGTTAAATAATCCAAAAAAACCCAAACTATTCTGGAACTCCATTAATTCCCTTCTCAACCCAGGTACTAAAATCAACCCCTGCCAAGACACCAGCAAATCTGACCATGAAATAGCCTCTCTATTCAATTCCTTCTTTACCAACTCTATAGCAGAACTAACCAAGTCCTTCCCCCAGAATAACCTTCCCTCTCAAAACACCCAAATCCTCCTCATCCCGTACTCCTTCTCCTCCTACTTTTGAACTTAAACCCATCTCAATCTCTCACATAAAGAAGCTACTCTCTAACCTAAAACCTTGCTCCAATGCCTCTGACAACATCCCATTCAGCTTCATAAAGACAGCCGCAGAAGGTATCACTCTCCCCATCAGTATCCTAATCAATTGATCCATGCTGGAATCATATGTTCCTAAATTATGGCGTTCTGCCTTTATTCTGCCTCTCCATAAAGAAGGCAGAAATAATAGTACTTCAAACTTCCGCCCCATAGCTATCCTCTCCCCAATCTCTAAACTCCTTGAAAAATGTATCCGCTTTCAGCTTATGCCATTCTTAACCAAACACCAACTAATCACTCCTACCCAACATGGCTTCCGACCTGGCCACAGTACCATCATTGCTCTTCTCTCCTTCCTACACACTGTAAACCTCGCCCGTGACTCTGGAAAAATAGTTTCTACTGGATTTATCCAAAGCATTCGATACCATCTCCCACACCCACCTCCTAAACCATCTTTCTAATCTTAATCTCTCCCTCACTACCTTATCCTGGTTCTCTAGCTATCTTTCCGACAGGTCTCAGGCTGTAAAATGGAAGAAAGGCACCTCTACCTTCCTTCCTACCCCCACTGGGGTACCCCAAGGATCCATACTTATCCCAATGCTATTCAACATCTTTATTAACGACTTCCACAAAGCCTTACCCAACACCAAAATTGTGCAACACGCAGATGATTCTACTTTAATCTGCTGTGCCTCAAACCTTTCTGTACTCCAGTCACCCAAACTGCTTTCTTCTCCACTGAAAACTGGATGCTCCAAAAGCATCTGTCTCTAAATGCTAGCAAATCCAAAATACTTCTATTCTCTCCCTCAGAAGCTCCCCACATTGACAAAACATCATTCCAAATCACTAGCATAAACAATTCTACTGTAGAAGTTCTTCCTTTCGCCAAACTCCTCGGTATTACTATCGATGACCACCTAAAATTCGATACTCACATCCAGCAAAACATTAAGAAAACCCATATAAAACTTGGCTTACTGTACATAAACAGCCACTTCCTCTCTCCCTCCACTAGACTAACTCTAGCCACTACCTATCTGCTCCCCTCACTACTATATGGTGCTCCCCTACTAACTAATTTATCCGCTACTCTTACCTCCAAACTGGAGGTCTGTTACAATAAGATTTCCAAATTCACTACCAAGGCCAAATCCTCCTCTCACCATTGTGCTTCCCTTCATTTGCTAAATTGGCTTGAGCTCCCCAATCATTTAGATTACCTCCAACTCATCACAGCCCACAAATTATTATTTCAACGAACTAGGTGTCCTGCACTATCTAACATCCTCCAACCTTATACTCTTCACAGAACTCTCAGATCTACCCACCAAAACCTAATCTCTGTCTACAAACCCAACTGCCCTGCAGGTCAGCATCTCCTATCATTTTCCTCAGCTAAAAAAATGGAATTCTCTCCCTACTTCCCTAAGGACCTGCATAAACTTTGAAAATGTAAAAACTCAGCTACATTCCCATCTCTTCTCAACTAGGAAATGCAACTGTGCTCTCCCCCTCACTCCTCCTAACCACTCCTTCCCCCTTACTCCCCTGGCTAACTCTGAACTCTAGCTGACCAGTTGACCTGATACAATTTGTACTCTCTGTAAATAACAAAACTGTACTTTGTATATTAAATGTTATTGGCTGTTACACATGCTAAAACAAAAATGTAATTGCTTCCTTCTTCTTCTTCTTCTTCTATGTATGTTAAATGCTATTGCCAGTTTCTCATGCTAAAATGAAATTGTAATTTCTTTCTTCTTCTTAATTGTACCTATCTAAAGTATGCTTTGCAAAAATTCACTGTAATATTTTCTGTAACTAAACTGTGTAATGCAGAGCTTTTCTCCCCGGGCCTCCACTAAAAATGGGCTTCCTGAGCCCAGTAGACCTCCCCGGTCACCAAACTGGAAATAAATAAATAAATAAATAAATAAATAAATAAATAAATAAATAAATAAATAAATGTTACAGTGTCAGGACAGTGTGCTTAATTACCCTCATATATTACTGACATGTCATAATAGTTGTACAAGTGTGGTCTTGCAGAACCATCTCTGATCACTCAGAATCACATACGTTATATCAGAGACATGAGATTACTGGTGATATTATTCTGGTATTGTCCATGATTGTGCATGCTTCTGCTTACTGCTGTCCACAAGCCTATAACTGTGTCCCACTTGGTGGAGACCTCTGCTGACTTTACAGTCATATTCAGGTAAATCAGTTTGCACTGTTTAACAATATGAAACCAACCCCAATTTTATATAACATCCCTGATAGATGTCCTCTTCAATGTTCAAGTCAGGATATCTATATACCAAAAGCATCTTCTCCATTGCTATGCCACCTTGTGTGACAGTCACATAATATACATTTTTACTTTGCAGTCCATACTTTTCCATGTTGATATGTTAGTGTTTCTGCTACAACTGTCTTCCATTTACATGCCATCATCTGATGCCTCACCTGCCCTCTTTCTCTGTGTTCATTCCTAAAATTCATCTGTGTGTCCCTAATCAATACAACACACTTCCCCTTACTGTTTATTTTAAATGGTAGTCCATGTACCATTACAGATCATTTACACAAAGTGTGTACATAATGCGTGAAATGAGATTCCACAATACACTGCACTGTATACACTGTCCTGTAATGTATCTGGACTATATATATATATATATATATATATATATATATATATATATATATATATATATATATATATATATATATATATATACATATATATATATATATATATATATATATATATATATATATTTATATTACTGTATCCTTAACCCTGGTAATCATTGTGGCATTCTTCTCAATACTGCAAACTTAATTTAACCGTAGGTAAATAGGTCTACATGTCTGCTGCAATCCTTATTACTGTACATGGTTTCCTGGCAAGCAACACTATTGCTAGCCATGAAACAATGCTTGTTTACTTTTAAAAGCTGTTTGTGCATGACTATACAATTAGTGCTGCTGCCCACCGTGCAAACATCTAAACTCCATGTAGGCCTCATGCGAAGCCTACACAGAGTTTATTGAATCCCCAGGATTATTTTAATTGTGTTGTTCTTTAGTTAATTTTAGAATATCTAAAAGGTGATGATTATGTCATCAAGACAGAGAATACTGAATATAAATAGCTCAATGGGTAACATGCAGATGCTCACCCAGGCTTGAACAAGGTGGTTAGAATCAAGCTTGCATTAAAGGTGAAGCAATATAAGAGTTAAAGAAGAATACATTTTATGTTAAATATGGATAAAAATATTTTGTTTCTAACATGTAATTTTTACACATATACTTATATATACTTTGTTTATTATTAAATTCTTAAGAGTTTTTATGTTTATTGCATTTGAGAGGTGTTATCCTTTACATCATTTGGTGTATGGTCAAGTGATTATACACGCAACTGAAGGAATCATTTTAAATGATTGTTGCACTTGAGTTATGCGCTTGACATGAAATGTATGCAAAAGTGTTTTAGCTAGTCAAATCAATAAAGTGCTACATGGCTGTAAGATCCTTTTTGGTTTGGAAAGGTTTGGTTTTTGGTGTATTTAATGATCTAACATTAATCCATTGAACTTTCCTGTGATTTTTATAATGCTTTTACACAACAGAAGTTTCAAAGTACAAGGGTCCTTTGCCTACTTCTAAAAATGTAGTTTATCTAATCAAATGCAGGAAATGTCAGCCAGTCAGAACTAGGATGAATGCCCATAAATACAAAGATCAGACACAAGAAGTTGGAATCAGTTAGACCACCTCCACCAGGAGACCAGTCACCACTGAAGTATCCCAGGGCTCCGTGTTGGGCCAGCTCTTGTATGGCATCTGTTTCTCTGAAGTTACAGCTAATATCAAAGGCCACTGGCTCTCCAAATTCACAGATGACTGCACATTGGGAGCTAACATAGATCTCCCCAATGGCACCAACATTCTACAAGACAAGAGCGTCTAACACAAACAAATGACTGGTGCCAAAGCCATGGATTAAAACTCAATACAAAGAAATGCATTATCATGCCCTTTGGAATGTCATCCATGCAAGCTAATTACTCCATCTATAAAACATTGCTAAGAGTTGACCTGATAGTTAGAGATCTGGGAACTTACATAAACAGTAATCTGGCATTCAGCCAGCACATAACCAAGTTTATTTATTTATTAATTTATTTATTGACATTTGTTAACTGGGTTAGTCCAGCTGAGCCAGAACCCTATTTTTCAGGTGCGAACAGAGGAGAAAAGCTCCAATACATATATCTATACTGAATACAATAAAAACATGCTATCTAAAATAATAATACATAGTAGTTGTAGTGAAAAAAATATATATGTAAAGTGATGTTATGAAGAAAAAAACAAGCAATGATTGGTGTATATAACACAGATTCTGAGTTTGCAATTTACAGGTAGTAAGTATAACTGAGTGAAATACAGCATTAAGAAAATCATTCTATGTCACCCAAGTCATAAACAAGGAAATGGCAACCCCAGTCCAAGGATGGTACAGTACCACTCTGCTCAGCCCTTATCAGAACCATATCTGAGTGCAATGCCTCCTTTGGCATAAACTTAATCAAGCACTTGCAACAATTGGAATGTCGTCAAAGGTCCTCACCAGTAGCATCCAGGGTATAATACCCTGTCCTACACAGATCACCTTAAGATCCTCTGTACTTCATCTCCTATAGGTTACTGGGAGGTGACCTATGCCTAGCATATAAAGCATCCTCTGATACAGCTCTGATAGGTCTCTTCTGCAAGATAAACAGTGTCAGAAACACTACATCCAAGGACCTGAACTTTGCCTGTGAGATAAATGGAAGATACTGGAGAGACCGATATGTGCCTCAAAGGATCCCACCCTACGGAATAAGCTCCCCATCTTCATGAAGTAGAGCTAATCCATGGCCCAGTTCAAAAGAAACCTTGACGATTGGATGGTAAATGACAAATTCATCCCCATGTTTATGTTGGATCATCTGCTTTTACTCAACACCAGACCTAATAATACTACTGGTGACTTGCTCTACACCTCCTATACACCAGACTTTGAAAATCTTTATCACTACTCCTAAAAATAATGTAAACAACTAAAGGCTTTCAAAACTTAACTTACACAGATCTTAAATTGCTCCTGGCTATGCTTGTGCCCAATGCCGTAATAGAAAGCACCAAAAACTGCTGTTTAATTTACTGGTTACTATTTCACTGCATCCTAATGCTGTTATATGCAATTCTCTTCCTTGTAACCAAACCTGTGTTTCAAAGTATAAGCCCTCTCTTATGTAATTTCTCACACTTGAAAGTTTATCTGATTACTAATCAGCTTTTATATCATTCTTTCATTTAACCATATTCTTTCCACCTCATCCTTATCTTTGGCATCAACTCAAAGCACTGAATTTTATTCCTTACAAATATATACTACTGTATTGTAATTTAATCTATGTTTATACAATGTATATCAATGTAGGCATATCACTATATTGAAAGATACAAATTATGTTCATGTATTTTATAGAAATGTTTTATTTCATCCTGTGTCTGTGTTCTGCATATGTTATCCTATGTCGCTTTTATTATTTGTATTAATGTATGATGTTGTATAATTTTGTGTGGACCTTTTCTCCACAGACCTCTGTTGAATGTTTTTTTCAAATTCTGACTTTTCTGGTCAGCAAATGGAAATATATAAGTAACTGAATAAATAAATAAATAAATAAATAAATAAATAAATAAATAAATAAATAAATGTTTCTTCTTCTGTCAACACATGATTTTATGATAAATTTACATGGAATCCAAACTACTGACTATCTCAGAAAGTTAAAAATAACTCTAAGATTGCTGAGGTTTTGTGTTTAGGCACCTGTGTTTTAGTCATGACAATAAAGCAGTTATTTCTCATAAAGTGCCATTATAAACAGAACACTATTAACTTTAAATGTAACAGACAGTAAAGTCTTAATGTTCAGACATCTTAAAAGTAATAAGAACCTTACCTTGACCTTGAGTAGCATCTTACCCTCACCACGAATGATGCCACAATATGAAGACAAGATGATCAATTTCAACAATTGGCTTAAGTAGTGGTGTCATTCAAAAGGGATCCAATGCCTGTCAGCTTGGGATGATATGATATATATGATTTACCTTGGGTGGCACAGTGGTGCAGCAGTTAACGTTGTCGCCTCACAGCAAGAGGTTCTCCGGTTCAATTCTCGGCTGGGGTGCCTTCTGTGTGGAGTTTGCATGTTCTCCCTGTGTTCGCGTGGGTTTCCTCCGGGTACTCCGGTTTCCTCCCACATTCCAAAGTCATGCATCTGGAGCATTTCTCCCCGAGCCTCCACTGAAAACAGGCTCTGTGGAACCTAGTCGGACATTCCCGTTCAACAAATGTTAAATAAATAAAAAATAAAATAAAATAAATATGCTCGACAAGCCATGATGCTTCGCTAGGGAAGGCTTGCACCTGTCGCCCTTGGGCTTTCGGATATTGGCAAAGGCTCTTGCTACCCCCATAGTACCTTTTTTAGGCAAGGCTCAAAAGACAAACCCACCTCCATAGGTATCACAAGGGATAAGAAACTAAGAGTAATGCTACTCAGTGCCAGAAGTCTAAACCTCAAGATGCGCGCACTCAAAACTCTCCTTAGCATGGAGAACATCGATATCTGTGCAGTAACAGAAACCTGGTTCAGGGCTCCCGAGAGCACCCCAGCACTACCAGGTTATACCATGCTTTTCGGCCCCAAAACTTGGACTGAACCACAAAAGGAGGGGGAGTATCGATATTCATCAAAGATACCCACACCTCCAGGTTGGTGGCAAAGCACGAAGCATCAGGGACTATCCATGTGCAACTAAAAGTGGGTAAAACTGCCTTCCAGTTTATAGCCTGCTACAGACCACCCTCCCAAACCCAGGAACCCCACTCGGCCTTCCTGAAAACACTGGAAAATATGAAGGTCTCTCCAAACACTATTATATTGGGCGATTTCAACTACCCAGACATAGACTGGGAGCATTACTCTAGCTCCAACACCCTAGCCCAAAGGTTCCTAGAATTTATAAACTCAAATGCTATGGAACAACTTTTTACCACTCCCGCAAGAGTGGAAAACATACTGGACCTGATCATCACCAACATGGGGACTCTATGCTCCAGACCAGAAGTGTATCCCTCACTGGTAAGATCAGACCATAAACTAATCTCACTGGATATTCACATCCTGACCCCACCCCCTGCCCAGAAAATCACAGTGAAAAACTTCTCTAAAGCAAATTTCACACTCCTCAAAACCGAGGTGGAATACTTCAAAGCCCCCGGGCCTGTGGAAAATATGGCCCAGACCGCAGAATCCTTTATAAATGCATTCTATGAACACCTTCAGGAATGCATGGATCATGCGATCCCAAATAAAACCAAGACCCAATCCTCCAAAGGCAGACATCCTGTCTGGTGGACCCCAGCCATAAACAAACTATACAATAGAAGGAGGAAGCTACTAAATGATAGAGCAAAATCCCAAAAAGGGAAGGCATCACTGATCAGTATTAGCAAAAAACTACGGGCACTCATAAAATTGTCTAAGGCCAGGTTCGAGAGAAAAATTGCACAGGACACTAAGGATAATCACAAGGCTTTCTTTAGTTATGTTAGGAACCTGGGTGGGAATTCCCAGATATGCTCAGAATTAGTCCAAAATGTCAAAAAATACACTGAACCCACAGACATTGCCAACATCCTAGCTGACAGGTTCAGCACAAACTTCTCCCCCCTCCCCACCAAAAGGGCAAATATCTATCCCAGCAGAGTGCTGGCCCTCTGACATCTCAGATGCTCAGGTAAGAGCCGCCCTCTCCAAAGCAAAAAACACAGCATCAGTGGGACCAGACGGTGTCCCAGGCTGCATCCTACATGAACTCCAAGAAGAGCTAAAACCAAACATAAAACTACTGTTCAATCTCAGCCTTACTACAGGATATGTGCCCAAAGAGTGGCGTACATCAACAGTGGTCCCTCTCCATAAAGGTGGTGCCACAAAGGATCCTGGAAACTATCGCCCCATAAGCCTGACTAGCTTGGTCTGCAAAGCTATGGAAAGGATCATCATGGACCTCATAAATAAAGATATTGGGGACCTACAGACACTGGATCCTACCCAGTATGGCTTTGTTAAGGGCAGATCCTGCCTCTTATACCTGGTTGATTTCTTTGAAACAGTCACCAAGGCGATTGACGAGGGGAAGGTGGTCCACACAGCCTACCTGGACCTTGCAAAAGCCTTCGATACAATACCCCACTCAGGCATTATAGATAAGCTCACCAGCTTAAATATAAACCCCTATGTCACTAGATGGATTGCAAACTGGCTCAAGGACAGAACCCACATGGTTAGAATTGCTGGAGCCATGTCAGACTCCAAACCAGTCACACGTGGTGTCCCACAAGGCTCAGTCCTGGGACCTCTCTTGTTCAGTATATATTTCTCGGACGTACAGGCCAACATGGAAGGACTGTGGCTGACCAAGTTCGCAGATGACTGCAAACTGGGCGCCATAATTGACTCTCCAGCTGACACAAGCATCCTCCAAAAGAGCCTCACAGAAACAGACAAATGGTGCCAGAGCTATGGCTTCAAGCTAAATGCCAAAAAGTGTATAGTCATCCCCTTTGGCAAAAACAAAGTGCCCACAAATTACCACATAGGTGGTAATCCATTAAGTACATAAGAAGTAATTAGAGACCTGGGGACCCAAATTGATAGCAATCTCTCATTTGACAACCACGTGGCCAACGTGGTTAGAAAAACATTTTATATAGCCCACCGAATCATGAAGGGATTCACATCTAGATCAGGGGAGGTCATCATGCCTCTTTACTCATCCCTCATCAGGCCCATAATTGAGTACAATGCCCTTTTTGGGATGTACCTTACCAGACACCTGCAGCAACTGGAAAGACCCCAAAAGTACATCACCAAGAGGATCAAAGGGCTCAAACAGATGCCATATGCTCTCCAGTTAAAGAAACTCCAGCTCTACTTAGTGGCATACCGCCTGTTCAGAGGCAATCTGTGCCTGACGTATAAAGTCATGGACATGCTGCATCTCAGAAAATCCAAATCCCATCGAGCTACGCGCTTGAGAGACTTGAACCTCAGCACTGAAATAAATAGGACATGCTGGAGGGATAGATTCATAACCCAGAGGCTCCCTTCACTCTGGAATAAAATCCCAGTCCAGGTTAGGCAGAGTCCCTCATTGACTCTCTTCAAGAGGAATCTTGATGAGTGGGATGGGAGATCGTAGGTTTACCCCGGGTATCACTTCTGTGTCACTGTTAGACAGAGGCACAGTATACTAACCTCAAAAAAGGGCATAGCAAAATAAATTTAAAATGGGTGGCAAAAGCCAAACACATTCTGGCTAGGCTTATAAATGCCCTAGGGCAGATAGCCTAGTATGAACCTATGAACCTATAAGAAAACAGTCCAGTTCTGCTGCTCTTCAGAGGTATCTGTTAGAACTTTATATATTTCTTTTACTGTTTTCTCTCTCTCTTTTATTCAGTTTGCTAAACCACAACATGTATGGTGCTCAGACTGCTCACAACACCCATGCAGTCTAAGCCAATATCATATTCTCTCGGTAGTCCCTGGCTTTCTAATATAACACTATGCATATAATGTTTATATGCAAACAATAGGGCAATGCAGCAATTGCCTCATGTACACAGACAACCCTCTCCTCCTACCACCCAACACTACAACCTGTGAGAGATGCACTTATATAGCCAAACTGGAAGCAAAGCTCTCTTCACCCAAGACTGGACTAGACAGTCAAGAGGAGAAGGTAAACACTTGCACCACACCACACTCATCACATAGTCCCTCAAAACCTACACCACCAAAACACACACACATAGAAACACAAAACACACACCTACATTCACCTGCCCAAGCATCAGGGACATCCAAAGCATAAACGCAAGCAAGCTCCACCCCCCAACACAACCCAAATGACACATAGCCCACAAACTCAGTGTGCCACTCAACCACAGCCCATAAGGCATAACAACATACCCAACACTCTAGTCATAGGTGACTCTATAGTCAGGCACACTGATGTTCCACTCACTAGACTAAACAAGGAGAAAGTTACTGTCAGCTGCCTGTCAGGTGCCAGGATCCACCACATAATGCAGGCACTCAGGTCACTCCACAATAAGTACAAATATGACACTGTCATTGTCCATGTTGATGTGAATGACCTGAGATATACCTCCTGGACTACATGAAAAGAGACATGGAGGAGCTCTCCGATCTTGTATCCCAGGCAGGTATGACCCTAACCCTGAGTAGCATCCTGCCATCACCCAGAATGATATCACAGTACAAGGACAAAATGATTGACTTCAACAATTGGCTAAGCTTCTGGTGTCATTCTAAGGGGATCCAGTATTTGTCTGCCTGGGATGACATGATTGACAGTCCACGATGCTTTGCCAGAGATGGTCTGCACCTGTCGCCCTTAGGATTCCGGATACTGGCTAAGACTCTTGCAACCCCTATAGTGCCTTTTTTAGGCAAGGTTCAAATGACAAATTCACCACTGTAACAGGTACAAGAAAGCAAAATCTGAGGGTAATGCTACTCAATGCTAGAAGTCTAAACCTCAAAATGCACTCAATCGAGGCACTCCTTAAAATGGAGAACATTGACATCTGTGCAGTGACAGAGACCTAGTTCATAGCTCCAGAGAGCACCCCTGCATTAACAGGCTTGAATTCATACCACACCTTTCGGCCACCTAACCCAGAAAGAAGCACTAAAGGTGGAGGCGTGTCCATATTCGTTAAGGATATCCACACCTCCAGGCTAGTTGCACAGCATAATGCATCCGAGATTATCCAAGTGCAACTAACTCTGGGCAAGACCGCAATCCAAATTGTAGCTTGCTACAGACCCCCCACCATGCTCCAGGATTCACACTCCTCATTTCATGATACACTGGAAAGTATTAGGGTACAACCCAACACCCTAATAATGGGCGATTTCAACTACCCCACCATTAACTGGGAAAACTACTCATGTACCAACTCTTTTGCTCAACGTTTTCTAGCATTCATAAATTCCAACGCCTTGGATCAACTTATTCACACCCCCACCAGGGGCAGCAATATCCTAGACCTGGTCATTACCAACATGGGAAACCGGTGTTCCACACCAGAGGTCAATTCCTTGTTGGTCAGATCCGACCACAAGCCAATCAGCCTAGACATCCACATCCCACCCCCAGCCCCAATTAGGGAAACCATTGTAAAAAACTTCTCAAAAGCCAACTTCACAATTCTTAAGACAAAAGTGGCAAACTTCATGACACCCATGCAGACGGACAATAGAGGTATGACTGCCGAATCCTACACAAATGCACTTCATAAGCACTTAAACGAGTGTATGGATCATGCTATCCCTAATAGAACCAAGATGCTATCCTCCAAAAAAAGGAAGCCAATCTGGTGGACCTCTGCCATAAACAAACTCTACAACAGAAGAAAGAAACTGTTGCAAAAAAGAGTAAAATCCCATGACTGGAGGAACTCCCTGGTCAACCTCAGTAAGAAGCTGAGATCCCTCATAAAATCCTCCAAAGCTAGTTATGAAAACAAAATTGCCTCTGACTCTAAAGACAACCACAAAGCATTGTATAGCTATGTCAAGAATCCTAATGGGAACACTCAGATCTGGTCTGAGTGACAGCATAATGGCACTAAATATACAGAACCAACTGATATTGCCAATATCCTAGCAGATAGGTTCAGTGCTAACTTTACCCCCCTCTCACCTCTTAGAGGGCCCATCTCTATACTTGAAGAATGCAAAGTTCCTATAATCACAGCTGCACAGGTAAAAAACACACTCTCCAAAGCCAAGAACACAGCATCCATGGGACCTGACAATATCCCAGGCTGCGTTCTACATGAACTACAGAATGAACTGGCACCCTACCTAAGTACCATGTTCAATCATAGCCTCACCTCAGGCTTTGTACCCACTGAATGGCACACCGCAACAGTTATCCCACTCCACAAAGGGGGAGCCACGACGGACCCCGGGAACTACCACCCCATTAGCCTGACGAGCCTGGTCTGCAAGGCCATGGAACGTATCATCATGGAACTCATAAACAAAGACATTGGTAATCTCCAAACTCTAGACCCTACTCAGTTTGGATTTGTAAAAGGCAGATCATGTCTCCTAAACCTGATTGACTTCTTTGTAGCAGTCACCAAAGCCATAGATGAGGGTAAAATGATTCACACAGCTTATCTAGATCTCACCAAGGCTTTCGACACCATCCCCCACTCTGGAATTATAGATAAGCTCACTAAACTAGGTATAAATCCCTATGTCACAAGATGGGTTGCCAACTGGCTCACAGACAGAACCCACACTTGTGAAAGTAGCGGATTCCAAATCCAACATCAGACCAGTGACAAGTGGAGTATCACAGGGTACAGTCCTGGATCCTTTCCTGTTTGGTATCTACTTCTCTGAAGTGCAGGCCAACACAGAAGGTCTTTAGCTAACAAAGTTTGCAGATGACTGCAAACTAGGAGCCATAATCGAAACTCCTAACGATGTGGACAAACTACAAAAGGGCCTCAATGAGACAGATACCTGGTGTCAAAGCCATGGCCTGAAGCTCAATGCCAAAAAGTGTATTGTCATCCCCTTTGGTAAAAACTCTGTACCCATGAACTACGACATGGCTGGTAGTCTACTTTATGCCAAAAATGTGATAAGAGACCTTGGGACACAGGTGGACAGTAGTCTCTCCTTTGATAATCACATCTCCACAGTGGTCAGGAAATCCTTCTGCGTGGCTCATCTCATCACAAAAGGATTCTCATCCAGAAAAAAAGAGGTCATTGTTCTCCTCTACTCATCACTCATTAGACCCATTATAGAGTACAACGCCCCTTTTGGTATGTACCTCACAAGACATCTACAACAACTGGAAAGACCACAGAAATACCTCACAAAGAGGATTACTGGCCTCAAACATATGCCCTATGCAGTCCGTCTCAAAAAACTACAGCTTTACTCCATCGCATATCGCCTACTCAGGGGCGATCTCTGCTTAACATACAAAGCTATGTCAAACCCAGAGCTGTTGGACATGCTCCACTTAAAGAAATCCCAATCCCTCCGAGCTACATGCTCTAGGGACCTTAACCTTGTCACCACAATTAACAGAACATGCTGGAGGGATATGTCTCAGAGACTTCCCATACTCTGGAACAGACTACCTATCTATGTCAAACAGAGCTCCTTATTAGCACTCTTCAAGAAAAATATTGATGATTGGATGGGAAATGGGAAATTCACCCCGGGGATCACTTCTGTGGCTCTGCTCGACAGGGGCACAGGAAAATAATTTTCTTGGGTGGCGAAAGCCAGGGTACATTTTTTGGCTAGGCTTGTATGGGCCCTAGGGCCGATAGCCTAGTACCTACCTAGGAACCTATGAACTACTTCACTGTGAACTCTGCATTATTGCTAATTCATATTGTCTGTTAACCAAAACATCTATATTAAAAAGATGGTTTGTTATGACAAATTAGCAAATTATACCATTGTACTTTCCTTCTCTGGATTTAACTAATCTCCATACACATCTCTTATATTGTGATTTATTTTCTTATTAAGCATCAGAAAAGTTGCTTCAGTTGTTATCTTCTTTGCTAAATGTTCAATGATTCTAAAGTAGCATGCAAAATTTTGATTTTGGGCATGACCTTATAACCTACAGTTTTAGGCTTATTCAGTCTCTCTCTCGTAGACACACACACACACACACACACACACACACACACACACACACACACACACACACATGCACGCACGCACACACACACGCACGCACACCGACATGTACATGCACACGCACACATGCACACACATGCATGCATACATACAGACTATGTCCCTGAAGTATAGATGTCATACTAAGCATCCAGGCTGCACGTTTTTCTACACTGGCATTTTTCAGTTGTCTTTTTTTAGGCAATTGGACATAAATGATGTTCTTCCCTTTCTTGGCACACGTGAATAATCACAGTAAATGCAAAATCTATGTTGGTCCATTAAAAGCTATTATGTCAGCTTTGTGTTTCAGTGTCTTTGTGGTTGGTGGATTAACATAGCATCTCTTATTTACACTCTTTTATCACTTAATATCTACTGCTGCACCTTTCTAAACACCTCTACAATCTTTCACCTGTTTAACCTACTCTTACTGCTTCTTCAGTGTACTATCAAATCTAGCCCAGGTCTAGCTTCACTGTTCTATATCCAAATCAGTGCACAAAGTATAAGAAACAAAACTGAGCAGATTAATGCCTTCATTTCCAAACATAAGCCTGATTTAGTTGCTATCACAGAATCATTGATTAAGGCTAACAGTCTTCCTTTACATAATTGTTTCCTTGGTTACAACTATCTTTTTTCAACCCCAGACCAGGCACAAGACAAGGAGGTGGAACTTTTCTTCTGTTCAAGTCACGCATAAATGTCCAATTCTTGCTCAAGGAAATGCTAACACAAATAATTACTCTGAACAGCTAAAAAATAACATACTACAACTCTCTGTAGTAAGTTTAAGACCTCCCTCCTCACTCCCCTAAATTAAATGATCTAAGAATAGAAATAACTTCCTCCTCCACAAATAATTTTAAAAATGTCATAATACTGGGAGACTTCATTCTCAACTTGTTCAGTCCAATTTCCAATGTCCTGAACACTCATCAAATACAGTTCAACCTCATCCAGCTTATTTCTCAACCTGCTTGACCCAATGTCAGTGCAGCTCACCACTTCTTCCTAGATATCATGCTAACTAACAAACCTTCTCTGATTTCAAACGTCACCATCCATCCACCATCTTTGAGTGACCACTACTTTATTAGTTTTTGTATCCATCATCCATATTTAAATGACCCCAAAGCTCATATCTTTCTGAAATTAATCACAGAGTAACATTAACAAACTTAAATCTATTATTTCCTGAACTGAGTGGTCACCATTTTTTAACTCATCTGATCGTAACACTGCTGCAGATCTACTCACCTCAGTACTGTCTGATCTGCAAATCACTTTCTTTGCAGTAATCCAAAGACTATACAAAGCTAAACTAACAACTGGTTAACCTACGAACTTAAAGATGTTCTCCAACTCCAAGACAAGGAGTGGCATTTTTTGGAAAGCACTTCCTACTGCTATAAATAGCCAGTGCCACAGCCAGCTATGTAACCTTGGCAAGCAAGTTATACATGATCAGAAAAGTCACTTGAAATCATACCAAACCTTACTAATAACATCATACAAAACCTCCAGGAAAAAAGGTCAGCCATCTTACAGGATGGAAAAGCCTTCCTTCCATGAATGCCACATACTCTTAAATTTCTGCCTCTGAACCTTCCCAGTACTTTCTCTAGCCAATCCTTTATTTGTTCCTTTATTATGGATATTTTCAAGTTTATGTATTTTGGATTTTTTTTTGTTGTTTTGTACTTTTTTGTTTGTCTCGTATTTATGTAGATTATAGTGGAGCTTATCTCCCCGGCTTCTACTGAAAATGGACTTGTATCCAGTTGGACTAGCCCGGTCAACAAATATAAAATAAAATAAATAAATAAAAATAAATAAATTTGTTGTTGTTGTGTCTTTCGGCTTTTCACGGTTAGGGGTCACCACAGCGGAACTCCGGTCCGCTAATGATTGGCAGAAGATTTTTACGTGCTGAGTTGCCAACCCTGACACACAACCTTCAACGAAGGTATGCCCCTTCATGCATGTCTCCACACAGAAGACACTTTAGCTAAGAATCGAACGGACAATGTCTTGCTGTGAGGCGACAACGCTACTGCAGCACCACCACCTCTAGCCAATCCTTTATTAAAATACTTTATTTGCAACTTACTAAATTCATCAACGAATACCACCTTCTCTCTTAAAAGAAGCATGGCTTTTGGCCTAGTCACAGTATATCCACAGCTATATGGGCACTCAACAACAACATTCTTCCTGAAATGGACAAAGGCCTAATTGCTGAAGCAATTTTTAGTGACCTCACTAGACTTTGATCTTGTCAGTCTTTCAATTCTCCTAGACCATCTCGGTAAACTAGGCTTTGGTGATGACACTCTGCCCTGATTCAAAAACTATTGCTCTGACTGGAACTTCTAAATTAATTTGAATTCCTCTAGCTCTGTGTCAGTCCCTCTGTAGAAACATGTCCCTCAAGGATCTATTCTGACACATTAACAAACTTCCTTTTGATTTACCCTGCCTTCCTCTCCTGCTGTTCCACTCCAACCATTCTGTCTCTTCTCTTGAACACAAACTTCAGGCTGATTTTCAGGGCCTTTTTCAATGAGTCAATAATAAACAATTACCACTAAACTCCTCTAAAACAATCCTTTTTGGCACTAGGAAAAGCTCACCTCTGTCTTCAGGTATCTAAAAATCCTCTATCATCTTAACAACACTACTGAAAATGTCACTTCATTCAAATACTTAGGGATTTGTTTGGACCCCTTCGTAAATTTCACACAAAGAAAATCAACTTTTTCTTAGTCTAGGCTAATAGGATCTCCTTTTCTCTATCCAGACCCTGTAGAAATAACGCAGGTAAAGGTATCTTACTGGCTCTACTACAACATTTTATCCCACTAATTACTACAGTTTCTAAAAGAAATATATCCACTATTCATTCAGTATCAAATGTCATTTGCAGATTCATCACTCCTTCCCCAAGAAATGAATACCACTGCTAAACAATTGAAAAAGCCAAATGGCTAACTGTGAAATAATGTGCTGAACTTCTACTTGCCACTCAATTATTTAAACTCATCAAGAATGACACCCCCCCTCGGGTTCCTGTTATTTAATCTACCATCCTAAATGTCGAGTCTTGGAAGATCGAACGGGGAAGTTAAAAAAAAAGCAATGTCGAAGCCGCGTAAATTCGAATTCTTTCCCAGGGAAAGAATTTGGTTGGCTGTTTCTGCGGCTTCGCCATTTTCTGTACTGTGGTGCGAAAGTTACAGATCGGGTTAAGGTAAGTCTGTGAGTGTGATGGTTGTTGGGGATAGGGTGTGGGTAAGGTAAGTGTGCGAAAATGGCGAACATTAGGGTTAGGAGGTGGGTAAGGTAAGTGTGCGATAGTGATTGACTTTAGGATTAGGGCGTGGGTAAGGTAAGTGTGCGAAAGTGACGGACATAGGATTAGGGCGTGGGTAAGGTAAGTGTGCGATAGTGATGGACTTTAGGGTTAGGGCTTGGTTAAGGTTAGTGCATAGATAGTTGTGTATGTAAGGTGTAGTGTAGGTTTATTAGGTGCTTGGTTTGCCTGTGTTGTGTGTGTGTTTTTCAGAACAACGAATTTTTTTCCCTGGGAAAAAATTAGCTGTTCTGGGATTTTGTTGTTGTCATATTTTGAACTTCCAAATTCGAACATATGGTGTATATGATATAGACCCTTCCCCTCATACCCTTCAACTGTCCATATTTTTGCAGACAGTCTGGAATTTTGCCACATATTTTTGGTCTGTTCATCATAAAATGTGTGGTTTTCTGGAAAGTCATTGAGGACTGAAGTTGTTAAATACTGACAGATGTGTGAGTTCCAGACTGTATATCCTTCAAAAAATGCATGCCAATGCAAATCTAATTATCCTAGCAACTTTTTAAGTTTATAAGAGCAATATTTAAAACCCTTCCCTATTTTGGGGGTTTTGTCTCCAATTATTTTGCCTTTGCCCAGATTTCTGGTGCTAAGAGTTTGAGAGGCATGCCTTCTCTTTACTACCTTTCAGGCTATTTACAGATGCACCAACATATAACCTTAGCATCTTAACCACTCATGTCCCCATCTTCGTAACCCCCCCAACTAGGCTTCATTGCATAGACCATTCTTTCCGGTCTTTGATCCCAAAATTGCTAGAATCTCTCCCCTTCTTTTCTTAAAGATAATTTCTATTACCACATTTTATATTCGCAAATAAAAGCACATTTCAATACTCTAGGAAAATGTGACTGCTGTTAGTCTGTTAATATAACTTCATCTCTTTATTTCATTCTTCTGTCTACATATCTTGCTTTTATGTTGTTTTGATTGTGATTCTTTCAGCATGTTAACTCTGATGTTCACTCTGTATATAATGCATGTATATATTCTGATTTTTTTCAGTCACTCTGTATACAATGTCATTTATCTATTGTCTTTACATCCTCAATCCAGCTATGATATTCAGTTTATATATAACATAGCTTCATAGGTTCACATGAATATTAGGCTAACTGCCTTGAAGGGCCATTTTAAGCCTAGCTAATAACCTGAAGTCAGAATCAAATCCTTTACCTTGTTCTTATGAGCTAGATACCTTATCCATTATACCAAACCCATCCCCATATATGTATATATTGCATTTTGCTATTCATTCAGTATATACTGTCATGTATCTATTGTTTTTACCCGGGGTTGAGACTGCAATGTGTCTAATGGAAGCAGTGCTCTGCCCCAGTTAGTAAAGTCAAAATAAATAAATAAATAAACCAGTGGAATACATATTTTTCCG
Source organism: Protopterus annectens (assembly GCF_019279795.1). NCBI lineage: Eukaryota > Metazoa > Chordata > Ceratodontiformes > Protopteridae > Protopterus > Protopterus annectens. The sequence goes on from NC_056732.1 coordinate 1,763,999,121, forward strand.
ATTCATTGTAGCAGCAGATATGGAAGGCTTTCTTAAAGAGTCAGCGCTTGCAAAAAAAAAAAAAAAAAAAAAAAAAAAACAGTCATATGCTTCAGTAACCAAGCAAGAGCCATGGATATCATGACATGTGAGCAGCCAAATAATGAAACTGCCATTAAATCACCTGCACCAAAGAATGGAAAGACCACTGATAAACAAATCTCCAAACAGGCTATGGAGGCATGTGCCTAAGATTATTTGCATCACAGGACATGGATTCTGTAGACACACAAGTAGAAACCACCATGGAGTTCAATGAGCCAGACATATCACCAAAAGACTTGCACAAATTGGAAGCCAGCTAATTAATGGACATGGACATAAAATATCCTCTAAGTACTATGACATGAGTGATAGTACTGTATCATATTTTTTTTGAATGACTGTTGATATATAAGTGTGTGCATAGCTGCGTTAAGTAAATATTTGATCTAAAACAGTAATGCGTATTAATAAAAGGAGGAGACTAGCATGTGAAACAACTGTGGGGGAGGGGAAAAGAAAGGGTTTAAATACAAGGAAAGGAATGTGTCAGATTATACAAGTTAGGTTCTCTTTCTCTCTCTCTCTCTCTCTCTCTCTCGTCTTTCAATAAGGGATAGCAATTGGTGCAGAAGTGTCTGTATATTAACAAAGAAGAAGCGGCTGATACAGGAGCAGTAGAAGAAAATGCATGAAATCTCTGTCTCTCCTAGGTGACAGTTTATCATGATTAATAACATGTGTCTTCTTTCCTATGACAGCACCCACTCTAGTGAATGGAGAGATGATAAGTCATCAAGCAAAGTAAAGTAGTATTGCTGGAATTGAATTTGTCCTCAAGTCATGGTGAATACCTTCACAAACTGGACCCTGTTTTTTATTTCATAAAATCTCTCCAAGATGATGCTGATATATAGACTATATTTTATATGGCAGATATCATGGATAGACATAGGTTAAAAAATAAAAAAGATAGTTGTGTGCACAAGACCCTGGATAAAAAAGTGTCCAATCCTGGTAGCCACACTGATACCAGGACTGGAAAAAAAATGACAGTGTAGAATCCTGAAGAGATGGAAACATTCCTACAATGGGACCAGGCAAGGTCCAGGGGGAGCTTGGCCCCCTGTTGTAGAAGGAAGTAGCAGTCCACAAAAATCACAAAAACTGATAGGCCAAAAAAGAGTCATAAAGATGATAGAATTGATTGTTGATGATAAGAAAGAAATTATGTATTGTTACTATTATGGAAGAAGCCCAGAATTTTAAGACAGAAGATATATAAAAAGATTAAGAGAAATTAGAGGAAAGAAAAATACTTTCACAAGAAAAACTGTCAGAAGCTTCAAATAAAAAATTGTGTTCATTAATGCAACATATTTATGAAAAGTATTATATAGACCAAGAAACCTTGTGCTGTTTGGAAAAAGAAGTCACTGAAAAAGTGGGAAAATATAAATAACAAAATCTGAAGACTTTTGAAACATATAAAACAGAAATATGGACATGAAAAAGAAAGAGAGATCTGATATTGTGCAATATTTATGCAAAAGAGAAAGCCAAATTAATCAACAGAAAAAAGGGAGTCTCAAAGATATTTGAAGAGAAATACAGATAAAGGTATCCAGATATGGAAAATTTCACAATAAAAAATACGATCACAAACAGTGAATGTAGAACATAAGATTAGTAAAGTAGAAATAAGTTAAAGACAGAAGTTGAAGTAATGGAATACTTGTAAAGTGAAGGATTTAGTGTAGAAAGTCTAACACAGGTTATATCACAGCATGATGGAACAGCGAGTCCCCAAAGTAAGGAGAAACAGGAGGAGCAGAAGACATTTGAAGAATTATGGACATGGGAAAGAAAAAGAGATTTATTATGGTGCAATATCTATGCAAAGGAAAAAGCAAAACTAATACAAAAAGAACAGCACCAAAGATATTTGAAGAGAAATAAAGGCAGAGACATCCAGGCATGGAAAAATTTTACAATGCAAAAAATAAGAAGACAAACAGTCAAAGTAGAAAAGATGATTAGCAATTGAGAAGTTAAAGAAATAGAAACTGAGGTTATGGATTACCTACAAAGTGAAGGATTTAGTGAAGAAAATCTAACTCAGATAACATCACAGCAGGAAAGAGCAATAGATCCCCAAATTAAAGAGAAACCAGTAGAGTGGGAAACTTATCTGATCAGTTGCCATGTGAAGATACTTTACAGCCTTCCATATGAAACAAATAGAAATGTTCAGTTGGAGATGCACCATAAGGCAAGGAACAGAAAACTGTAGCAACTCAGACCCAGTCAGTGTTGTGGAGTGATAAGCCAGTGAATTCCCATATGAAAGAGCAACGGATGACACAGGATGAAATTTGAAGAAAATATGGTACAGGAAGATGCTCTGGAACTTTCTATAGAATGCCTGCAGGTAATGGAAAACAACAAATATGCCCTCAATTTAGAAGAAAATGATCTAAGAAAAGAGTTGCTTGATTTAATAGAGATGGACAAACATATTAAGAACAATGGAAGAAATAGACTACAGAAAGTCAATAAAACCCCAGAAAGTTAGAAGTTTGATAAAACAAATGAACACAGTAATTAGGACTGTTCATAGAGATTCGTGTGATATAACAGAAGTAAATAGGATATATTACAGTACAGCTAAATTAATAACAGATAAAGTCTTACCACAGAAACATAAGGTAGGAAGGAAGGATGAGGAGAAAGCGGATGCCATTACGAAAGTATCAGATAGATAAAACTATAAAGCAATTAAGACAAGAAGTGTCACTGTTAGAAAAGTATAGAAGAGGGAACACATCAACAAAAATACTCAAAAAGATAGATGTGATAAAAGCAATGAGCAGTATCAGAACAGATTAGGATCTATCATGCACTATCGCAAATAATTAAAAATATCAGCACAGGCAGAAAAACGTAGAAGATATGTAGATAAATATAAAGCAAAAGTACAAAATAAGCAATTTATTGATGACCCAAAAAACTTTTATAGAGAAATGGAAACAAGGCAAAAGGAATTGAAACACCACCAAAAAAGAAGAAATAGATTCATTTTGAAGAAATATCTATGATGATTCTGTGGAACATAACAAAGATGCTAAATGTATAGAAGTAAAAGAAAAAATAAGAAATTCAAATGTTCAGGATATGAAATGGGATGAAGTAACAGCCACAGAGATTGAAACAAAGTTAGGAAAAGCTCCTAAATTGAAAACCCCAGGGCCACTTGCAGTACATAACATCTGGCTAAAAATATTAACATCTTTCCATGAAGATTTAACCATGAGTAAGAACTATTTATATGCTCACCCAAAACAGACACCAGCATAGTTAACATAAAAACAATACTCCTTTTTAAGACTGAACCTGCAAGCCACCCTACAAACTATAAACCAATAACTTGCTTTCCGATGACGTACAAACTATACACTAGAATTGATGTTGACAGTTTATAGTCATTTAGAAGAAAACTCAGTTATGGCAATAGAACAGAAAGGTAATAGAAGAAAGTCATATGGAACACAGTATAATTTGTTGTTAAATTAAGTCATAATGAAGAACTGCAAAAAGGGGAAGAATTTAAGTATGGCATGCATAGACTACAAAAAGCATGTGACAATGTCCCACATTCATGGATAAAAGGGTGCTTAAAAATGTATAAGAGACACTCCATGCTGATCGATTACATTACAGCAACTATGAAACAGTGCAAGCCACTTTGCAGTTAAGCCATGATAAAGGACAAATTATTATTCCAGGGATAAAAATTCAGGGGGATATTCCAGGTTGACTCTTTATCACCGCTGCTCTTTTGTCTTGCCCTTAACACATTAAGCTGTCTACTTAGCAGATTAGGTCATGGCTACAGTTTGGCTCCCAGAAATCAACAAAGTGTAAAGACTTCTCATCTTCTTTTTGTAGATTATTTAAAACTGTATAGTTCACCAGATGAGGAACTGAAAGCACAACTGCAAGCGATCAAAAATTTTCAGATGATACAAGAATGTCAGTTGGTCTTGATAAATGTGCAAAAGCAACTCTTAAAGCAGGGAAAATTGCAGCACCAAGAAAACATCAGTTTGGGACAAGAATGTGATATAAAAGAACTTGAGCAAGAGGGAGGGTATAAATATTTGGCAACTGATGAAGGATCAGCAATAAAACTTGAACAAATGCAAATAAAACTTAGTAAGGAATATTTTAGAAAACTTAAATTAATACTGAAAACAGTGTTGACATCTAGGAATAAAGTCCAAGCTATAAACCAATTTGCTCTTCCTAGCCTAACTTACAGTTTTAAAGTGACTGACTGGCCCCAAAAGGTTTTAGATAGGTTGGACAGGAAAAAAAGGATGTTTCATGCTTATCAAATGATTTATAAAAATCAGTTCATATCAAGACTATATATTTTCTTTTCTGAAGGAGATATGGGCCTCCTCAAAATTGATTACACATATAGAGCTGCAATCATGGGACTGCATACGTATTTGCTGACCTCACAAGACCCAAGCATAGTGAAAGTTTTCTAACTTGAGGAGAATAAGCCTAAGATGACTTCCCTACTTAGTTCAGCTAAAGCATATCGGTGTCAAGTGAGAATGGAAATCAAACCAGAAGTAGATAAAAATCAGGCAAGGACTGAATGTGCCAAAAAACAAAAGAAAGAATATAAGGTGAAGGAGGAGATGAAATGTATAGATATGTGGAAAATGCATAAATATAGTTGCAAGTATAGAAAACTCTTGGAACAACCTCATGTTTTTCAGGATCAAATGTAGGAATGATTAATGAGAGGTGAATTTAAACCAAAAGAGGAAAAGTTAATATTGGTGACCCAAGATAGTGGATTACTTACATCTTCATTTACAAAGTATATTGAACATGTGGGAGAAACAGACAAATATAAGTTTTATAAACAGGATTGGAAACAGTCTTACATCTTGTTGTTGGTTGTGAGAAGGATTGTAAACTGAAAGGTATAATAATGTGGCAAGACTGTTGGACTGGAGATTGTGCAAACATTGTAGTACTGAAGTAGTTGAAAAACACTGGAAACATGAGCCACAAAGGATTATAGAAAATGATGAAGTTCACATAACATGGGATCACCCATTACCAATAATTTAAAAAACAGAAGTGAGAAAACCAGATATAGTACTCCACGAAAAGAAGACAAAAGTAGCATTAATCATTGAAATTGCTACACCCAGTGACTACAGTCTTATGTACAGACAGACACATAGTCATAAAACAAGCAGGCTTTGAAGGCAGAAATGAGGGCAATGTGGAAAATGGATACTCAGACAGTTCCAATAGTAGTAGGACCAACGGGGTCTTATAAAAAAGAATTTATAATCGTACTCAGATATGTTACTGATACATGTAACTCCATACAGGTTGTAGCAGGAGTCATTACTGGACACATTGTGGGTGCTATGAAGAGTATTTCTACCTAACATCAAAGAATGAAACAATACTAATTTCATGAATTTGAACCATACTTTGACTTAGGAATGGAGTCCATGCCTATCATGGTATTAGAAACCAAAGACACTTGAAGAAATTAAAAAATAATAAATATGTCATTAGATATCAGCAAATTCGAGGAACTAAAGTCCAAATCAGTCATGACATATGTAAATCAGCAGATAGAGACTTGGAAACATCAAAAGTTACCATTCCTGTCTAAAATCCAAGTAATTAAATGTCTCTTTATGCCAGAAATCCTATTTGTGCTGACAACTTCCACAATTAGTATTATGCAGTACTGTGAAACTAGCACTATATATATATATATATATATATATATATTTATATATATATATATATATATATATATATATATATATATGGGATCCAGTCACTACAACGAATTTACGTTTCAACGAAATGTAAATTCGCAAGTGCATTTCCTTGAAAGTGCATTTTGTCGAAAATGCACTTTATGGGAATATCAAAATTAGAAGAAAAAAAAGAAAGTAGTTATAAAAACATGCAGTTTGCATGTCATCTTAGTTGTATGTTAATGTTTAGTGTTGATGTACAACTCAGCAAATTAGTGCTGAGATCGTGGTACAGTGGGGATAAGGGAATATTCCCTTTTCCCCACTGTAGTGTGATCCTGGAGTGAGAATATTAAAGTAGGGGGGTGTGGGGGTGCAGGGGGGCTTGACCCCTGCAAAAGATTTTTTTTGTGTTTTTGTTGTTTATGATAGGGATCCAGTGAGTACACTTCAGCGAAAGTGTAGTTTTGTTGAGGTGCACTTTCGCTGAAGTGGGGATCTACTTTTCTTTTTTGAAAAAGTGTATTTTCGAAGAAGAAAAGTAGATCCATATATATATATATATATATATATATATATATATATATAGTTCTACTTCACATGACTGAAAACTCAAAATACTAAAAAATCATTTGACTGAGTCTCATTATACTGAAAGCTTACAATGTTGAATTTGCTGAATTTCAAAATACTAAATTTTAAGCCATAGACGTGTCGCTCATCTTGTATATCTTAATAAAACAAGGAGGCACGGGTGTTCATTTAAGCTGTTTATTACACACAAACATATCTGGATGGAGGACTGGAACATAAAACTTAAATGAACTGACTGAGTGCTACACTCATATGTGCTTTCACTCCGGCTGCTCACTTAAAGTGGCACTCTTGCTTGCAAATGCTCAGTACTGTCTGGTCTTTGGTGCAGGCTGGAGAAGTTGTTTGACCGCAACTGAGCTACAAAATATAAGTATTTTTTGATTATTTTAACAGATTACTGTTTTTATAATTTAATATATATAAAGCACTTTGTCTATTCAGAATCTTCAGAAATCTTTTTCTGTTTAAAAACTGTCATAGCTTGTTGTCTTAGGCTATTGTATAAACTGAAACATTTACTCTGTGTAATTATCTCTTGGCTAGTGGGGCTGGTTCTTTTGTGTTCTTGTAGAAAAAGTTGTTGTTCTGGTCTTTGGTGCAGGCTGGAGAAGTTGTTTGACCGCAACTGAGCTACAAAATATAAGTATTTTTGATTATTTTAACAGATTACTGTTTTTATAATTTAATATATATAAAGCACTTTGTCTATTCAGAATCTTCAGAAATCTTTTTCTGTTTAAAACCTGTCATAGCTTGTTGTCTTAGGCTATTGTATAAACTGAAACATTTACTCTGTGTAATTATCTCTTGGCTAGTGGGGGCTGGTTCTTTTGTGTTCTTGTAGAAAAAAGTTGTTGTTCTGGTCTTTGGTGCAGGCTGGAGAAGTTGTTTGACCGCAACTGAGCTACAAAATATAAGTATTTTTTGATTATTTTAACAGATTACTGTTTTATAATTTAATATATATAAAGCACTTTGTCTATTCAGACTCTTCAGAAATCTTTTTCTGTTTAAAAACTGTCATAGCTTGTTGTCTTAGGCTATTGTATAAACTGAAACATTTACTCTGTGTAATTATCTCTTGGCTAGTGGGGGCTGGTTCTTTTGTGTTCTTGTAGAAAAAGTTGTTGTTCTGGTCTTTGGTGCAGGCTGGAGAAGTTGTTGGACCGCAACTGAGCTACAAAATATAAGTATTTTTGATTATTTTAACAGATTACTGTTTTATAATTTAATATATATAAAGCACTTTGTCTATTCAGAATCTTCAGAAATCTTTTTCTGTTTAAAAACTGTCATAGCTTGTTGTCTTAGGCTATTGTATAAACTGAAACATTTACTCTGTGTAATTATCTCTTGGCTAGTGGGGGCTGGTTCTTTTGTGTTCTTGTAGAAAAAGTTGTTGTTCTGGTCTTTGGTGCAGGCTGGAGAAGTTGTTTGACCGCAACTGAGCTACAAAATATAAGTATTTTTGATTATTTTAACAGATTACTGTTTTTATAATTTAATATATATAAAGCACTTTGTCTATTCAGAATCTTCAGAAATCTTTTCTGTTTAAAAACTGTCATAGCTTGTTGTCTTAGGCTATTGTATAAACTGAAACATTTACTCTGTGTAATTATCTCTTGGCTAGTGGGGGCTGGTTCTTTTGTGTTCTTGTAGAAAAAGTTGTTGTTCTGGTCTTTGGTGCAGGCTGGAGAAGTTGTTTGACCGCAACTGAGCTACAAAATATAAGTATTTTTGATTATTTTAACAGATTACTGTTTTTATAATTTAATATATATAAAGCACTTTGTCTATTCAGAATCTTCAGAAATCTTTTTCTGTTTAGAAACTGTCATAGCTTGTTGTCTTAGGCTATTGTATAAACTGCAACACTTACTCTGTGTAACTATCTCTTGGCTAGTACAGCCGGTTCTGTTGTGTTCTTGTAGAAAAAGTTGTTGTTCTGGTCTTTGGTGCAGGCTGGAGAAGTTGTTTGACCGCAACTGAGCTACAAAATATAAGTATTTTTTGATTATTTTAACAGATTACTGTTTTTATAATTTAATATATATAAAGCACTTTGTCTATTCAGAATCTTCAGAAATCTTTTTCTGTTTAAAAACTGTCATAGCTTGTTGTCTTAGGCTATTGTATAAACTGAAACATTTACTCTGTGTAATTATCTCTTGGCTAGTGGGGGCTGGTTCTTTTGTGTTCTTGTAGAAAAAAGTTGTTGTTCTGGTCTTTGGTGCAGGCTGGAGAAGTTGTTTGAGGACAACTGAGCGACAAAATATAAGTATTTTTGATTATTTTAACAGATTACTGTTTTATAATTTAATATATATAAAGCACTTTGTCTATTCAGAATCTTCAGAAATCTTTTTCTGTTTAAAACTGTCATAGCTTGTTGTCTTAGGCTATTGTATAAACTGAAACATTTACTCTGTGTAATTATCTCTTGGCTAGTGGGGGCTGGTTCTTTTGTGTTCTTGTAGAAAAAAGTTGTTGTTCTGGTCTTTGGTGCAGGCTGGAGAAGTTGTTTGACCGCAACTGAGCTACAAAATATAAGTATTTCTGATTATTTTAACAGATTACTGTTTTTATATTTTAATATATATAAAGCACTTTGTCTATTCAGAATCTTCAGAAATCTTTTTCTGTTTAAAAACTGTCATAGCTTGTTGTCTTAGGCTATTGTATAAACTGAAACATTTACTCTGTGTAATTATCTCTTGGCTAGTGGGGGCTGGTTCTTTTGTGTTCTTGTAGAAAAAAGTTGTTGTTCTGGTCTTTGGTGCAGGCTGGAGAAGTTGTTTGACCGCAACTGAGCTACAAAATATAAGTATTTTTGATTATTTTAACAGATTACTGTTTTTATAATTTAATATATATAAAGCACTTTGTCTATTCAGAATCTACAGATATCATTTTCTGTTTAAAAACTGTCATAGCTTGTTGTCTTAGGCTATTGTATAAACTGAAACATTTACTCTGTGTAATTATCTCTTGGCTAGTGGGGCTGGTTCTTTTGTGTTCTTGTAGAAAAAGTTGTTGTTCTGGTCTTTGGTGCAGGCTGGAGAAGTTGTTTGACCGCAACTGAGCTACAAAATATAAGTATTTTTGATTATTTTAACAGATTACTGTTTTTATAATTTAATATATATAAAGCACTTTGTCTATTCAGAATCTTCAGAAATCTTTTTCTGTTTAAAACTGTCATAGCTTGTTGTCTTAGGCTATTGTATAAACTGAAACATTTACTCTGTGTAATTATCTCTTGGCTAGTGGGGGCTGGTTCTTTTGTGTTCTTGTAGAAAAACGTTGTTGTTCTGGTCTTTGGTGCAGGCTGGAGAAGTTGTTTGACCGCAACTGAGCTACAAAATATAAGTATTTTTGATTATTTTAACAGATTACTGTTTTTATAATTTAATATATATAAAGCACTTTGTCTATTCAGAATCTTCAGAAATCTTTTTCTGTTTAAAAACTGTCATAGCTTGTTGTCTTAGGCTATTGTATAAACTGAAACATTTACTCTGTGTAATTATCTCTTGGCTAGTGGGGGCTGGTTCTTTTGTGTTCTTGTAGAAAAAAGTTGTTGTTCTGGTCTTTGGTGCAGGCTGGAGAAGTTGTTTGACCGCAACTGAGCTACAAAATATAAGTATTTTTGATTATTTTAACAGATTACTGTTTTTATAATTTAATATATATAAAGCACTTTGTCTATTCAGAATCTTCAGAAATCTTTTTCTGTTTACAAACTGTCATAGCTTGTTGTCTTAGGCTATTGTATAAACTGAAACATTTACTCTGTGTAATTATCTCTTGGCTAGTGGGGGCTGGTTCGTTTGTGTTCTTGTAAGAAAAAGTTGTTGTTCTGGTCTTTGGTGCAGGCTGGAGAAGTTGTTTGACCGCAACTGAGCTACAAAATAGAAGTATTTTTGATTATTTTAACAGATTACTGTTTTATAATTTAATATATATAAAGCACTTTGTCTATTCAGAATCTTCAGAAATCTTTTTTCTGTTTAAAAACTGTCATAGCTTGTTGTCTTAGGCTATTGTATAAACTGAAACATTTACTCTGTGTAATTATCTCTTGGCTAGTGGGGGCTGGTTCTTTTGTGTTCTTGTAGAAAAAAGTTGTTGTTCTGGTCTTTGGTGCAGGCTGGAGAAGTTGTTTGACCGCAACTGAGCTACAAAATATAAGTATTTTTGATTATTTTAACAGATTACTGTTTTTATAATTTAATATATATAAAGCACTTTGTCTATTCAGAATCTTCAGAAATCTTTTTCTGTTTACAAACTGTCATAGCTTGTTGTCTTAGGCTATTGTATAAACTGAAACATTTACTCTGTGTAATTATCTCTTGGCTAGTGGGGCTGGTTCTTTTGTGTGCTTGTAGGAAAAAGTTGTTGTTCTGGTCTTTGGTGCAGGCTGGAGAAGTTGTTTGACCGCAACTGAGCTACAAAATATAAGTATTTTTTGATTATTTTAACAGATTACTGTTTTTATAATTTAATATATATAAAGCACTTTGTCTATTCAGAATCTTCAGAAATCTTTTCTGTTTAAAACTGTCATAGCTTGTTGTCTTAGGCTATTGTATAAACTGAAACATTTACTCTGTGTAATTATCTCTTGGCTAGTGGGGGCTGGTTCTTTTGTGTTCTTGTAGAAAAAAGTTGTTGTTCTGGTCTTTGGTGCAGGCTGGAGAAGTTGTTTGACCGCAACTGAGCTACAAAATATAAGTATTTTTTGATTATTTTAACAGATTACTGTTTTTATATTTTAATATATATAAAGCACTTTGTCTATTCAGAATCTTCAGAAATCTTTTTCTGTTTAAAAACTGTCATAGCTTGTTGTCTTAGGCTATTGTATAAACTGAAACATTTACTCTGTGTAATTATCTCTTGGCTAGTGGGGGCTGGTTCTTTTGTGTTCTTGTAGAAAAAAGTTGTTGTTCTGGTCTTTGGTGCAGGCTGGAGAAGTTGTTTGACCGCAACTGAGCTACAAAATATAAGTATTTTTTGATTATTTTAACAGATTACTGTTTTTATAATTTAATATATATAAAGCACTTTGTCTATTCAGAATCTTCAGAAATCTTTTTCTGTTTAAAAACTGTCATAGCTTGTTGTCTTAGGCTATTGTATAAACTGAAACATTTACTCTGTGTAATTATCTCTTGGCTAGTGGGGGCTGGTTCTTTTGTGTTCTTGTAGAAAAAAGTTGTTGTTCTGGTCTTTGGTGCAGGCTGGAGAAGTTGTTTGACCGCAACTGAGCTACAAAATATAAGTATTTTTTGATTATTTTAACAGATTACTGTTTTTATAATTTAATATATATAAAGCACTTTGTCTATTCAGAATCTTCAGAAATCTTTTTCTGTTTAAAAACTGTCATAGCTTGTTGTCTATTTTGTCCCACCCTCCCTCCCTGTTGGTGTCTTGCTCTTATACTTGGTGGCTTTGCAGTTGCCCGCCCCTACTGTGACACACCTCCCAGTCTAGTGTCATTAGCTCATTCTTCTTAATACAGAGAGAACATTTGATAAGGCCTTCTGTTCCTCCTTTTACCTTTTCAAAAAGTAATACAAAACTTTTTTTCTTCTTCGCCTGAACCTTCTTGTGTTCTGACTGTCCTTCTCAAACATATTGGAAATATACAGTATATTTCAGAGCATTTGTTATAACTGTATTTGCTATAACCGATTTAAGTATTTTTTTTCTGGCTTTTTGAATATTTACTGCTTAGCGACTGCATCTTAGCCTGTTTATACAGCTCTGCATTCTATTTAAACTGTTTTTGTGTTGATTAACTGTTTTGCACTCTTAAAAGTTATTTGTTGCTTAATTTTACCTGTAGGCTAACACACTCAAGTGTGCTAGCCACTTAAAAGCATTTATAGCATTTACTGTCTGTTTTTTTCCTTGTCTCTGTAAAAAAAAAAAAAAAAAAAAAAAAATCTCTTGTTTTCCCACCTTACTGAACTAGAGTAGTCCAGTTTCAGAGTTGCTGATCCCTGGGCTTTGTTTTTAGTTCCTGTTACTGATCCATTGCCTTATTAGGAAGGAGGGAAGTTTCTTTGCTTACCAGTGGGAGTGGGAAGCACTGAGCAGCCTTTTTGTCCGAATTGGTGAAGTTTCAGCCAGAAACTAGTAGTCTATTGGTCGTTTTGGGCCAATTCCTAGCTCCTTTCAGCCCCCTGTTATAAAACACGCTAAACACGTGTTTTCCAGCTTGTACCAACTCTGCACAGATCCTCGTGGTGACCTGCAGAGTGATCCAAGCAGCAGAGAACTAAAAGAGTGACTTTCTACCAGATATAAGTATTTTTTGTGGCTTTCCCACTGTTATTAAGCTAGCGACTGCATTTAGCCTGTTTTACTGCTACTTTAAGTGATTTCTGCATTTTACACTGTTTATTGCACTTTAAGTTACTAATTGTTGCAAATTGTTTCTGTAGGCTACACACTAAAGTCGCTAGCCGATTTACAGCATTTATAGCATTTACTGTCTGTTTTTTTTCCTTATCTCTGTAATAAAACAAAAAAATCTCTTGTTTTCCCACTTTACTGAACTAGAGTAGTCCAGTTTCAGAGTTGCTGATCCCTGGGCTTTGTTTTTAGTTCCTGTTACTGATCCATTGCCTTATTAGGAAGGAGGGAAGTTTCTTTGCTTACCAGTGGGAGTGGGAAGCACTGAGCGGCCTTTTGTCCGATTTGGTGAAGTTTCAGCCAGAAACTAGTAGTCCATTGGTCGTTTTGGGCCAATTCCTAGCTCCCTTCACCCCCTGCTATAAAACACGCTAAACTGTACTGCTGATCTAACCAGCATATCCTATAACTGAAAAGTTCATCTCTACTTGATTCCCAAGTAGACTATTCTCTATCTGTAAAGCCTAGCACTTACTCCTACAGTACTTGCACCTTGATAAAGCACTCTTATTATAGATAGTACCCCACCAGCCCAAAACCCACTTTCCCCGGAGTCCTTTGAAAGTTCTTTATCTACTACTTCTAGTATGTCGAGGGATCAGTTGCTAGTGTCCTCTCCAGCTCAACTGGTGAACCTGGGAATATTGAGGCAATGTTACAATTGCCTCATGTACACTGAACAATCCTCTCCTTCTCCCACAAAACACAAATACATGCGAGAGATGCAACTATACGGCCAAACTGGAGGCTGAGCTCTCTCAACATAGGACTGGCAAGACCAGACAGGAGGAGAAGGCAACCACACACAATACATACCCAGTCACACATGGTACCATCACAACTTCAAATCATACACATACTCACACAAAGACATACTCGGAGGCTCTGGTCAAAATTTACCAAAACAGCAGAGGCCACCAAAGCAGACACCCAAACAAATACCACCTCACGACCCAACACATGCAACACATAGACCACACAGTCAGAGTGTCAAACAGTCACAGCCCTTAAGGCCAAACAAAATGCCAGACACACTTGTCATTGGTGATTCCATAGTCAGACACACTGGCGTCCCGCTCACCAGACTGAGTAAGGAGAAGGTCACAGTAAGCTGCCTGTCGGGCTAGAATCCGCCACATAACGCAAGCACTCAGGTCTCTCAACAGCAGGTACAAGTGCGACTCAGTCATTGTCCACGCTGGTGTCAACGACCTGAGGCGTACCTCCTTGGACTACATGAAAGGGACGTCGAGGAGCTCTCTGATTATGTAGCCCAGGCAGGTATGACCCTGACCTTGAGCAGTATCCTACCTTCACCTAGAATGATGCCACAATACAGTGATAAGATGATCAGCTTTAATAATTGGCTTAAATTCTGGTGTCATTCAAAGGGGGAACCAATGTCTGTCTGCCTGGGATGACATGCTGGACAAGCCACGCTGCTTCGCAAGGGACGGCTTACACCTGTCACCCCTGGGCTTCGGATATTGGCAAAGGCTCTTGCCACCCCCATAGTGCCTTTTTAGGCAAGGCTCAAATTCTAAACCTACCACCCTAGAACACCAAAAGGAAAAAAAACTAAGGGTAATGCTGCTCAATGCCAGAAGTCTCAATCTCAAGATGCACGACTCGAGGCCCTTCTCAATATGGAGAACATCGATGTCTGTGCTGTGACAGAAACCTGGTTCAAGGCTCCTGAGAGCACCCCAGCACTAACAGGTTTCACCTCATATCATACGTTCCGGCCCCAAAATCCGGACAACACCAAGAAAGGAGGGGCCGTGTCCATATTCATAAAGGACACCCACACCTCAAGGTTGGTGGCAACGCACGATGCATCTGAGACCATCCAGGTGCAATTAACCATAGGCAAGACTGCTCTGCAATTTGTAGCATGTTACAGGCCACCCTCTCAAACTCAGGAAGCTCACATGGCCTTCCTGAAAACATTGGAGGGGATAAATGTATCTCCAAACACCATCATACTAGGTGACTTTAACTACCCTAATATAGACTGGGAACACTACTCAAGCCCGAACACTCTAACCCAAAGATTCCTGGAGTTCATAAACTCAAATGCCATGGAACAACTAGTCACCATCCCCACAAGAGGTGAAAACATACTTGATCTCATCATCACGAACATGGGATCAAAATGTTCAACACCGGAAGTATACCCTCACTGGTGAGATCAGATCATAAACTAATCTCGCTGGAGGTCCTCATTCCGCCCCACCTGAAACAAAAAAGACCACAGTGAAAAACTTCTCAAAAGCCAATTTCACACTTCTAAAAACTAGTGTGGTCTCCTTTAAGGCCCCTGAGCCAGTGGTAAACATTACTCAAACCGCTGAATCACTTACAAATGCCTTCTACCAGCACCTACAGGACTGCATGGATCAGGCAATCCCAAACAAAACTAAGACTCTCTGTACCAAAGGCAAGCGTCCAGTCTGGTGGACCCCAGCCATAAACAAGCTCTACAACAAAAGGAGGAAGCTACTACAAGATAGAACAAAATCCTTGAAAGGTAAGACACCTTTGATCATTATAAGTAAAAACTAAGAGCTCTCATAAAATCATCCAAGGCAAATTTTGAGAGAAAAATCGCCAATGACTCTAAAGACAATCATAAGGCCTTCTTTAGCTATGTTAGAAACCTAGGAGGAAACTCCCAGATATGCTCAGAATTAGTTCAAAATGATGTGAAAATTACTGAACCTACACACATTGCTAACATACTGGCTGACAGGTTCAGTGCAAACTTCTCCCCTCCCCAAAGGAGAGATATCTATTCCAGAGGATTGTAGCCCCCAAACATCTCCAACGCCCAGGTGAGAACTGCCCTCACTAAGGCAAAAACACAGCATCCATGGGACTGGATGGTGTCCCCGGCTGTGTGCTTCATGAACTCAACGAGGAATTAAACCCACAGTTAGGACAGCTGTTTAATCTTAGCCTCACCTCAGGATCGTGCCAAGGAGTGGCGCACGGCGACTGTGGTCCCACTTCATAAGGCGGTGCCTCCACAGACCCTGGAAATTACCGCCCCATTAGCTTGACAAGCCTTATCTGCAAAGCCATGGAGAGGATCATAATGGAACTCATAAATAAAGACATAGGGAACTTGCAGACTTTGGATCCAACCCAGTTTGGCTTTGTCAAAGGCAGATCCTGCCTCTTAAACTTGGTTGACTTTTTCGAGACAGTCACCAAGGCCATTGATGAGGAAAGGCAGTCCATAGAGCCTACCTCGACCTGGCAAAGGCCTTCGACACAATACCCCACTCAGGTATCATCGAAAAACTCATCAGCTTGAATGTAAACCCATACATCACAAGATGGGTTGCAAACTGGCTAAGCGACAGAACCCACAGGGTCAGAGTTGCTGGAGCCATGTCAGACTCAAAGCCTGTCACAAGTGGTGTCCCACAGGGCTCAGTCCTGGGTCCACTCTTGTTCGGCATCTACTTTTCTGAAGTACAAGCAAACACAGGAGGGTTATGGCTGACAAAGTTTGCAGATGACTGCAAACTGGGCGCCATAGTCGAAAACACATCTGACACAGATATCCTCCAGAAGGGCCTCACAGAAGCGGATAACTGGTGCCAGAGCCATGGCCTGAAGTTAAACGCCAAAAAATGCATAGTCATACCCTTCGGGAAAAACAAGGTTACCGCTAGCTACCATATAGGTGACAATCCACTGAGCACAGAAAAAGTCATCAGGGATCTGGGGACCCAAGTTGACAGTAGTCTTTCGTTTGACACTCATGTTGCTAAAGTAGTTAGGAAAACCTTCTATATCGCCCACCTGATCATGAAGGGATTCACATCTAGATCAAGGGAGGTCATCGTCCCCTGTACTCATCACTCATTAGACCTATGATTGAGTACAATGCCCGTTCGAATGTATCTGACCAGACACCTGATGCAGCTTGAAAGGCCACAAAAGTTCCTCACCAAAAGGATAAAGGGTCTCAAAAATATGTCTTATGCTGCCCGACTGAAAGAACTCCAGCTTTATTCAGTCTCATACCGCTTGCTCAGAGGTGACCTGTGCCTGACATATAAGGCCATGTCAAACCCAGATTTGATGAATATGCTTCACCTCAAAAATCTAGATCCCTCAGAACCACAAGGGCCGGAGACTTAAACCTTGACACGGTTATAAATAGAACGTGCTGGAGGGACAGATTCATCACCCAGAGACTCCCTATGCTGTGGAACAAAATCCCGGTACATGTGAGGCAGAGCACCTCGCTGGCCTTGTTCAAGAGGAATCTTGACCAATGGATGGGAGATCGCAGATATACCCCAGGGATTACTTCAGTGTCACTGCTTGACAGAGGCACAGAAAAATGATAGGCATAGTTTTTATTCAAACTAAAGGGGTGGCGAAAGCCACATAACTATGGGCTAGGCTTATAAATGCCCTTGGGCAGATAGCCTAGTATGAACCTATGAACCTATGAACCTATGAACTTGTATGCACTTTCCCATTGACTGCAATGGTTCTTAAAGGTACAACACACACTCTGATCTACATCCTCCCTCTTTGACTGTTCTGTCATGCAATGAAAAAAATGACAATTGAATAGGCATGCAAATTATACAGACACATATAAACAAAAATAATCATCTCCAGGTTGCCATGAATCTGTGACTAGCTCTTGATATATGACCTGACCTCATAACATGATAATTAGAACTGGGTTTAGCAACAGGTACAGTCACTGAGGAATGCTCTTCTTTGGGAACTTCAAGGACAACATCAGGAACAAGAATACATGATGAGATATTTCCCAGAACAGGAACATTGAACAAATCACTCTGAGAATTAGAATCTCCATTACAGGCAAGATGCTGCAACACTTCCACCTAAATTCCATTCCTTGCGATTCAACAATGTGCAATCTTGGTTCCTCACACAAATGTTTCACAAGTCCAATCTGATCAAACCCTTTTACTTACTACATCCTCACTATCTCTCATTCTTTCAATGGATTCAGAGGTTTACTGGTTTTGTCATAGTAGGACTTTTGGAACAAATCCTTTTTTAGGAGTTGAGCTTTTACTGCTTTGTTGTTTTTTAGTACTTGGAATCCACAAATTCTTATTGATTGGTAGTGTGGTTTTATTTTGTCTCAACATCAGTCTCTGAGCAGGAGAATCGAGTAAATTATTAAGATGAATGTTTCTGAGATTAAGCAAATGTAGAAAAAACATCAGTATTGTCTCATTTAGATTTCTCCAATTACTGTTTTGCACTTTGAACTGCACGTTCAGTCAAGCCATTTGATTTAGGATATTCAGGACTACTAGTAACATGAACAAAGCCTCACATTTCAGTAAATCTTTTGAACTGCTGACTTGTAAACTGTGTACCATTGCCAGAAATGACTTTGTGCACACTACCGTGTACTGAAAAATGTCTCTTCAACTTTATAATGACAGTGCTGGATGTTAGGATAGGAAGTAGGTTGGGATCCAAGATGGTTGCCAGCTGATAAACACACCTTCCTTATAGCTCCTGGCAAAAATAATCTTTAAAACGAAAAAAAGCTATTATCGTTAATTCTCAAGTGTAAGAAAACTAAGATTCTTCTGAAGTATTATAGAACTGATCTATGTACTCTGTATATAAAAGAAAACCCTTCAAAACAATGGGAATAAGTTAAATTAACACAGGCTCATTCCAAGGATCATTGTCATGCTCCTTTGGAAGTGAAGAAAAGAAATGCAACAGGGAAAGAGATAACTCTTTTAAATAAAAAGTACGGCAACTGAAATGGAACAAATAGAAGCACAAGTCTCAAAAACTAGATTATCACAAACTGCATCTCCGGAGAAAATAAATAGTCACCAAAAGGCAGAGAACGTTAAAAATGCAGCAGCAGGAAACACAGAAATCCAATGCAAAACCAAAAACTGATCAACCTGAAATCTGTGCTTCACCCTTTACAAGCTGAAATACAGTTTTTTCTGCAAAATGAACAGGCTTTTGGTAATAGTTTTGGAGAAATAATGAATAGACTTAAGCAAACTGAAGCCAAAAAGATAAGCAATGAAATAAAGATTGAAGAGCTCCAAAAGCAATTAAAAGCAAAATAGTTTTCGATAAATGAGATCCAGCAAAATTAATAGATTTAGAAATCAGAAGTAGAAGGAATAACATCCTCATAAGAGGTATTCCTGAAAGCTATGAACATCCGCAATTCCAAAATGTTCTAAGAGAAATCTTTGCTGTATTGCTAGGTAGTGAATAACTCATCTGGAAAATCACTACTGAGGGAGTCCACCGAGCACTGTGTAAATCTCAAGTAACTGATAGCCCTAGACAGGTCTATTCCAGAATCCTAAACTTTATACATGTGCAAAAAAATACTTACAGCAGCCAAATGTAAAAAAATTCATTTAAAGCAAATGCCATAAAATATCCTTTGTCCAAACCTGATACAAATAAAACAGTTGAGGCAGCTACTTTTGCCCTTCTGCACATACTTAATAAATAAAAAAGTTAAATTCCAAATGAAACATCTGGCTACTCTAACCTTCCACCTTAAAGATCATAAATATCAGGTGAACTCACCAGGAGAAGCCAAGTCCACTTTTCTGCAAGCTTTTAATGAATGGAGGCAGTCCTTTTCTACCTTCTTTTCTGTCCAATTAACCACTTGATCAAGACAAGAACACTTAAATAAGTGTTTAAAAAGCCAAATTGATCTAAAAGAAAATTATTCACTTCACTATCCCTTGTCCCAAGTGTTCTCTCCATCCAGCTGTTTCACTCTACAAGAAGTAAATCAACCCACTACCTAAAGAACTTGCACAGCTGAAGTTCACTTGCAGTTGCAAAAGTTCACAAGGAAAAAATACACTGAGTTAAATCTATGTAAAACAAATTCATAGACTCAGACTAATAATTTAATTTGTTAAGTCATGCACTAGTGTGTTCTGTTTGTAGTGTTGAATCTGCTGGAAGGATATCCCCACCCCCACTTACCCACACTCACAAGCTACATTAACACTTCAGCATATTTTATTGACCAGTCTAATGGATGCCTGGAAAAGGCATTGAAAAGCCCATAACTATAAAATTAGATGCTGTGAGTCAGGTCAAGTTTTTAGAGTTCGGTCACCTTGTCTTTGTATTCAGGAACATTCTACCTCACTGATTGTTTATAATGGTAAACCATATGCAGGGGGGAGTAGTAACTGCTTTCCACTGAAGGAACTGACTGGTCCTCCCTGCTTCTCAGCTGTGTCTCCCACTACTCTTTTGCCTTTGTGTCACTTCACTACCCCTTGTCCCAGTGTTCTTCATCCAGCTGCTTCACTCTACAAGAAGGCACATTGGATTACTGTATTATCTGAACTGTTATGGTTTATTTCATTTTGGTTAAACCTTGTACTAGAAAAATACAACTAAGATTTCATTGTGATTAACTCTGGCTAAGTGTTGTGTCTTTTGCTGTTAATGTGTAGTAAATATATCAGCATGTTTTTACTGACTTTTTACTCTAGGTTTCAGTAATAGCAGCTAAATGTTTTTCTGCTGTTAAAGTGTAGCAATTATATAAGCAAGTGTCTAGTGGCTGTTCATTTCACTGAATCCTACTGTAAAACAATCAGTTTTTTTTTTTTTGCTGTTTGTACTGCAGTTATATCAAGTCTGTTGCCATCTGGCTAAGTGTTTATTTTGTTTTCTCCCTTCTAATCTGTAGTGCATATGTTTATGTTATGAATGTATATATTTCTGTCCCTCCTACTGAAGGCTTCTATTGTAATACCTGATTTTATGTTTGCATGAACAACAGTTACTGGATATTGTAGGCAATTGTTAATACACGAGTTTCTATTTTTGAAGAGTTTTGTCACTGACTAAGGCCGCTACTTCTTTTTTTCATATATGCTACATACTCCAGCTGGCTGCCTTTTTCTAACTGCTTAAGTAGCAGGCTTACAGACTGTATATTGTATAGCAAAGAGTGGAATCTAACAGATAGGCATGTTACCTGTCTCTCTAACATCTGTAAACCTACATTTCAGTAACCCTATATTTGCATGCAAACACGTATCTCTTGCACGTTTATTTTTCTTTCTCTCCTTCTACACTGTGGAAGCCACCATTTTTGTTCTTAGTAATCACAAACTTACATACCTACAAATATCTCCAGTAAGCTTTCTTATTGTCCTGTTTAAAAGCTAGAAAGGTGAAATGCACAACTGTGAACTATAGTACACTACTCTTGTTTGCCAAACGTTACTTAATGTGGATGAGTATAGACAAATAGTACTGTACCTGTCTAGTTCAACCTTCAAGATATTCTTATTAACTTACTCTCTCTCTCTCTCCCACTGAAACAACCCACTACCTAAAGAACTTGCACAGCTAAAGTTCACTTGCAGTTGCAAAAGTTCACAAGGAAAAAATACACTGAGTTAAATCTATGTAAGACAAATTCATAGACTCAGACTTCTTCTTCCTTCGTATTTTCCCAGTTAGGGGTCACCACAGCAGAACTCTGGTCCACTAATAATTGGCAGTAGATTTTTACGGTGCTGAGGTGCCAGCTCGATGCCCAGCCTTCAACGAAGGCACGCCCATTCATGCATGTCTTTCGAACGCAACTCGACTGCGGGGAGGACATGCAGACTCCACACAGAAGGCGCTCCAGACGAGAATCAAATGGAAGAACCTCTTGCTGTGAGGCAACAACATTACCGCTGTGCCAATTTAATTTAAATCATGCACGAGTGTGTTCTGTTTGGAGTGTTGAATCTGTTGGAAGGATATCCCCACCCCCACTTAGTTACCCACACTCACAGGCATTTTACTGCTGATGGTGAAGCTACATTAACACTTCAGCATATTTTACTCTTATCAGTATAAAAGATCCCTGGAAAAAACATTGAAAAGCCCATAACTATAAAATTAGATGCTGTAACTCAGGTCAAGTTTTTAGAATTCAGTCACCATGTCTTTGTATTCAGGACCATTCTACCTCACTGATTGTTTATGGTGGTAAACCATCTGCGGGGTTTCTTCCTGATCAGTTCACTTCACTCACTCCGCTCCCCTGCCCTTCCCCCATATCCCACCCTCCCTCAGCACCTCCACTCATATCCAAAGGAAGCCACTCCCTTCATTCCTCTGATCCAGTTATGTACAGCTCTACCTTGTCCACACCCACATTTCATTCACACCTTACCTACTTTTATTTAACCAAACTTGTTTGCTTCTTCTTACATCCATCAGCTTAAATTCTCATCCTCCCTACTATAATTCTTTGCATCTTACTCTATTTTACCATCACAATACTATCACCATCTCAAACTGTCTTACATTAACTCCAGGCTTACACTTTCACTTCTATTATACACATAAACTGACATTGTGCCATAATTGTACTACTGACCAGTCACATTTCCCCCACCCCTCCTTATCACAAACCACAGGGCAAAACGCATAATCACATTGTCAAAGCCCACCCTGGAGTCAAAACATGTCCAACCTTACCTTCAGCTGCACACATATCACAAGATAACAAAATCTCTGTTTATACCTGATATTACATTCTAACACATAAATACCACTTTTACTATTGTTAAACCTACAATCACAGTTATATTGTTTCTATTTACACCTGATATTACATTCTAACACATTGTTAAACCCACTATCACAGTTACATTGTTTCCATTTACACCTGATATTACATTCTAACACATTGTTAAACCTACTATCACAGTTGACATGCTCCTCCTAACCTGCCTAGCTTCTTTACTCTTAATTCTCAACCTCACAGCAGCTATATCCTCGCTTACCCCCACACATCAATACACAACAACCTCCTCCAACCATCACCCCAATAAACAACACAGCTTCTCACATATCTCCTCTCAGCTTTTCCCCTTATACCTTCCTATATTATTCAAGCCACAAATTGGCCTCCTCATCTCCTACAAAACCACACTTGACACCAGTATCCTCACCTAGGAATATAAAACTCTGTCTAATGTACTCCTTCCTCATTACCTACCTACTCAAATGTGGAGTCATACATCCTAACCTTGGGCCACCCTGTAATTCTAACCAAAAGAGTACCCCCAAAAATTTAAACATACTTATGCTGAACCTTAGAGATATATGTAATACAATACCCCCATTGCATGCCTGGATTGATCAAAATAAACCTTATATACTAGCCCTTACAGAAATATGGCTATACCCCGGTGTAAAAGACTCAGAAATAATACCTCCAAACTTTGCAACAGCTAGAAGAGATAGATCTAAAAAAAGGGGGAGGGATAGCACTTCTATATCCCTCTACACTCAACATCACACCCTACACCAGTAATATACCCATCTTTTCCAATGCTGAGGTACTAATCTCCGTTTTGAACCTCAATATATCAAAAATAATTTGCATAATAGTAATATATATATATCCAACCAGGTAACAATATAGCAGTGTTGGAAAATATTTTATCCTGGACATCCCAAACAATAAACCTTGAAACAATAATCTTAGGAGATATAAATATAGATTGGCAAACCATAGCTCCCGACTCCCCCACAAATAGTATAAATCTATATGTTTTTTTCTCAGCTTATCAATGCTCCAACAAGATACAAAAAGGATCTTACCTGCCAGTCCACCTTAGACTGGATTCTAGTATCCCACCCTGCCAATTACCCATCTTCTGGTACACTGTCTAACTCCCTGAGTGATCATCTACCAGCTTATTCCCTTAGAACAAACTCCCAACAACTAAGAGTACACACTATAAAATCATTTTTGTCAGCATAAATTCAACAATCTCCTACAGGAAATAGGGTCTATATCATGAAATTTAATGATAGACAGAGTGAATGCTCTTTTATCAAACACTAAAAACCGAAAGCAGTAAATGTCAAACACATGGAACAGCAATTTTTTCCCAGGGAAAACGTTGCTGCTTCCCAAAAAAAAACAAAAAAACAAATCCAAACACAAAATAAAGAGGGGAGCTTTGCCCCTCACACCCCTTACTTAAATATACCAACTCTGAGATTGTACCACAGTGGAGGAAATGGCAAAGTCCCGAAAACTGCCCAGCAATTTTTTTCCTTGGGAAAAAAATCATTGTTCTGTGTGTTCGGCATTCAGTGCTTTTGACTTTTAGTGTTCGATAAAAGAGTGTTCGCTCTTCTTATCATTTGACTTTGTAATATAGACCCCAGGAAATAGACCGGACACACCTTAAACAACTACCCCTTAATGATGCTGCACTATACTTTAATAACACCCTCCTCACATACTTAATACACTAGCTCCCATTCGTATGAAAAGAATCAAAAAGAACTCAACACCGTGGCTCTCTAAGGAATGTAAATACCTGATGAAGCAAAGGGACCTAGCCTGGTCAACCTGGAAACAAATCACAAATTAACAAAATCATGTTTATTTCAAAATACTATGTAACAAAGTGAGAAAACTAATCAACAGAAATAAGAAGTCATATTATTCCCAGCTTCAGCTCCAGCATAAAATCAATCCCAGTAAATTTTGGCACTCCATTCCTTCTCTACTTAACCCTTGAAGAAATAGAGAGCACACCCTATCTGGTGATAGGGTGTGCACTCCATACCTTCTCTACTTAACCCTTGAAGAAATAGAGAGCACACCCTTCTCTACTTAACCCTTGAAGAAATAGAGAGCACACCATATCACCAGATACCCCTCCATCACAAATAGCCGAAAACTTTAACAAGCACTTCATAAAATCAATTTTATACCTATTAACGAACACCCCTAATGCTGGACCCCCCACCCTTCAACATATTCAGACACCAACCCCAGGTCATTAAATCCTTCTAATCCTGTCATAACTAACCCCCCATTCAACAAAATGGCATACAAACCCCATTCTCATTTCAGCCCATACCCACTGACACCATTAAGAAACTGTTACAAAAACTAAAACCCTGCTCTACCTCAGCTGATAATCTCCCCCATACTACCTCAAACTGGCTGCTACCTCAGTTGCCTACCCAATCAGTATGCTTATAAATAGGTCTTTATCTGAATCAGAAGTACCTACCATATGGAAACAATCTCACATCACCCCCATCCACAAAGGAGACAACACATTTGATACATCCAATTTTCATCCTATATCCATCTTGTCACTCATATCCAAAATTCTTGAGACAGGTAGCCATCAGCAGGTAATGCAATATCTACTGCAAAACAACCTTTTAACCCAAACTCAACATGGCTTCCGACCTAGCCACAGCACAGCTAAAGCCCTATTATCTTTTACAGGCACCAAGAACAAGGCCAGCGTTGCAGGATGCTATACAACCTCAGTATTCCTTGATCTATCCAAGGCCTTTGACACAGTGTCTCACCCCTTACTTTTGAACACACTTTCTAACCTAGGCTTCTCACATAACTCAGTAAAATGGTTTCAGAGCTACTTCAAGGATCATAAACAAGCAGTAATATGGTCCGATGAACTCTCGCCCTCCCTCAACAACCCTACTGGAGTCCCCCAAGGCTCCATCCTAGGACTCCTACTGTTCAACATTTTCACAAACAAGCTTCACCTTGCCTCTTACCCTGAGACTCTCATTCAGTATGCTGATGATTCCACCATAATCTGCATTGCTCAAGCACTACCACAAATACTTTCAAAAACTCAACAGTCTTTTACTGCAGTCAAGTCCTGGCTAAGAAATGCCCAACTCTTTCTGAATCCAAAGAAGACAAAACTAGTACTCTTTCATTCCAAATACACCTCCCCTGTCACTGATCATTTCAACATCCTTGCATCTGACAACACTGTCAGAAATAGTGCAGGAAACCAAACTTCTAGGTGTTGTCATTGACAATAAACTTTCATTTGACCCCATATACAGCAACATATAAAGAAAACTCATGAAAACTGGGACTCTTATATAGTAACAAACATTTCTTTACTGCAGCAACTAAAACTGCCCTTGCAAAAACATTTTTACTTCCCTCCCGTCTTTAGGGTGCCCCTGTCTTAACTAACTTAAAAATTCTACCCTAAGCAAGTTGGAACAGTGCTACAACAAAGTTGCATAGTTTGCCATAAACTAAACATCACACACACAACTGTAAACCACTCCTAGAATTAAACTGGCTTGAACTCCCCAACCAACTTGCCTTTATTCAGCTATCCACCTTGTACAACCTTATTTTTAAGGCTACTGCCTGCCCTGCACTAGCCAATCTAGTCACAAGTTACACACCAAATTGATCCCTATGATCAGAAGACAAAAATCTCTTAGCTATCTCAACAACCACAAGAAAACCTGGTCAGTCTCTGTATTCATACTCTGTATACATATATAAATATATATATATATATATATATATATATATATATATATATATATATATATATATATATATTACCAGGTCTATGCCTGGCCTAAACCATTTCAAAGCCTCTTTAAAAAATAATCTCAAAAATACATGGCTGTGCTCCTACATAAAGCCTGCCTAATGTTAAGGTTTTCCTCTTTCTGTCACATTTCAATCCTTCACAGACTGCAGGATCCTAAGGCTCTTCTAACTCCTTCTCAACCTCTGTAGCATATCCTTAAGCTACTGCTCAGCCTTTATTGCTTCTATTCTTCTTAACTCTCTCTCACTATTTATCTGCATCACTAACTTTCTGGCTGCTATTTTCCTAACTGAAGCTAACATTCTATTTTGCATGTACTATTACAGTCAATGTCACACATTGCACTACCTAAGTACTACTTTTTTGAACACTGTCTACATGATGCATGGTGAGAGTGACTATTATTGTCTATAATGTTTTAACTGTACAGAATTGTCTAGAGGTGTAGTAATATATTGCAACATCTTGTAGCAGTTTGTTCTTTCAACTTATATTTTGTATAATATTTCTAATGTAATTTTTATTGTATTGGATTATACTGTATTTGTATTGTACTGTATGTGGAGCTTTTCTCTCTGGGCCTCTGCTGAAAATGGGTTCTGTAGACCCAGTCAGACCACCCTGGTAAACAAATGTCATATAAATAAATAGATAAATAAATATTCTGTCAAAAATAATTCCATTGCAACATTCCAAAATAGCTGAAAGTCAACGGAAGTGAAAGTACTTGAAGAATGGGCTAGTAAATTTGTATTGCTGTTGCAGACACTGCATAATTCAGAGTTACACTCTCACCAGTTCCCTGCATATAATGCTCTGTGAAGATTTTACAATGAACTACGGTGAGAATAGACAACTATGGCAACTTAATAAAATTAACTTCCAGCATAAAATAAAATAGCCCACATGCTAAAATGAGGTATGCAACTGTTCTGTTATATATTAAGGCAATGTATTTTGTCTGGAATTTTGGAAAACCAGCGTAAGCCATGCTAACTGTGCAAAAAGAAGTATGAAGGTGAAAAGGAAGGGGTAAAGTGGGAATATCATTTTCAGCTTGCTTTGAAAGATAAGAAAAACTTTAACCTCTAAGTCCATATGTTATTACTATAAAGACTTATTTTTTCCCTTTCTTTTTTTTTGCATAAGTAAAATAGAAAAAATGTTATTTAAGTAACAGTTAAATTATTGAATCAAAGAGGGTGGTGTTTCATAAGGTCAGGTCACTGTAAATGCTAACGTTTGAACAAATCTTCTATGATGGCCCTGTGGTCCTGGTGGCTCTGTAACAAATGCAATAATATAAGAATTATTTGGCTGTGTTTTTTCAGATGAAGCAAGAAACATCAAATAAGAATTACTCTAGTTATGTGTTTTTTTTTCCTTCTTTTTTGAATCTGAAGTTTAGAGTGCAAAAATGTTGCACCTTAGACATTTTCAACATTATTTTGAAGTAGAGAGTCTTGAGGCAAATGAAATTAGTATATGCCTAAACATTTGTGGAATTCTGCGTATGCTTTGTTAAATAATTATTCAGCTGATAAAGTTTACTGAGACTTTGAATCTTTTTGCCTTGGAGCTTTGGGCAAGTCTGAAAGCTAGGTTTAATACCTGTATTTAATCAAACAGCTTTGAAACATTTTGTTTTATCTAATTACACTCAGATATCGCATAGACTAGCTATATAAAAAGTGTTGCATTGCTTATTTAATGTATGTTAGCAGCCTAACAAATGCGTTTAGGAATGGACTTTCAACTGCTGCCCTAGGAAAAAGATCTTCACAGCAGCCCCCAACACCACCCTTACCTACCCTCCTGATCTACCTACACCATCCAGATTACTGGAAAAGTGCCCCTGCTAGAGTGACACCCTAAGCGCCTGCCTAGTTTGCCTATGCCTAAAGCTGGTTATGAATGTGTTTTAAAGTAAGATGTAATAACTTTGTGAATCTTGTTAACATAGAGGGTAAATATGTCAATGAAAAATAGATCAATATGAAACCATAAACTGTAAATAATGTCTAGTTTGGTAAGTACCATGACAAAATATTTTTTTCTTTTTCTTAAATGAACATTAAAAAAGGAAAAATAATACATTAGTTTAACACTGCAATGGAGTGAGTTTATTGAGTGTTGTGTTGAATAGGACTGTTCAATCTTGTGATGCTAAAAATGATGTATTATACTTGTTACTATATTTTAATACACTTTGAAATTGTAAGTTTAGGAAGTTTTCTGCAAGTGTTTATTGTTACTCTCTTTCATTTACGGTGGTTAGGTGGATAGGCACTGGGAACCTTATGAGAGATTTGTGTAACCATGGTATTAAACATTTTACTATCCATAATTATTACTTTTTTCCAATTTAATAAGAAGGGTTGAATCTATATAAATAATAAATGTATAGAAATATTTAAAAGTAGAAGATAATGATTAAATTGTGGAATGTTAATGACCTTCATGATAAAAAGAAAAAAAAAATCTTCTTTTTCATTTAACATTTCAGCCAAATGCAAATGTCACCTTTTTGGAAGAAACACATATGTGTAGTGAACTGTGAGAGAAAGATAAAGGTAAATGCAGGATAAAAAAAAATCTTTTAAAGGTGAAAGTATTAACTATAAATCAAATGATAAGGGGTGATGGCGTTATTTAACATGCTCAATACCCTTGTATGCCATATATTTTTGCATTTTAAGCATTTATGGCCTATGTGTGAATCAACAAGATTGCATTTATGAAATATACAACTTACTTAAAAAGTTTCAAGATCATTACTTTATATTGGGAAGGGATTGGAACATACTAATAAACCTTATGAAGGATAGATCATCGAAGCATCCCAGGTTTCATTAGCCCTAGAAGATCTAATGAATGACTTCAATTTAGTGGACTTAAATATTTGTAATCTAGATAGTAACTTAATAAGTAAATACACTTACTATTCACCTTGCTACAAATTCTGGTCAAGAATAGACTTCTTCTTAATATCTGAACACCGATTGGAATCAGGAATCACATATAAAGTAGAACTTAGAGCTCTCTCAGACCACTCCAAAACTTTTATCATAAAAGATCAACCCAAAATTAGACCTGGTCAAAGAAATAATACAAATTGGTCACCAAATGTAAATTTAATTAAAAAAATGGAAGTAGTACAAGAAATAGCTGACATCCTTGCTCAATTAGAAAATACTATGCTTATCTCTGACATTCCTCATGATGTTCAATGGTGTGCAACAAAAGCCACAATTACAGGTATACTAATACAAAAGGCAGCAATCTATGAAAGACAAAATAAAGAAAGAAAAGTTAAATTAGAATATGAGCTAAAAGAAACAGAAAAGAAGATTCAAAGCAAATACAGTGTTGAACCTGAAACTATATTAAAACTGCAAAAAGAACTATACTCATTACAAACAGAAGACTTATACAATTGCAGAACTGAAATTACTTTCTAAATATGCTGAATCAGTCCAAGTCCCATTGAAAACACTATGAAGACTAATTAATAATAAACAATTACCTACTAGAATAACAGAAATAACATTTAAAGGTAAATCAATGCACACAAACTCTGACACTGTTATGCCATTTAAGGAAATGTTCACACAGCTTAGCTAGATCTCGCCAATGCTTTCAACACCATCCCCCACTCTGGAATTATAGATAAGCTCACTAAACTAGGTATAAATCCCTATGTTACAAGATGGGTTGCCAACTGGCTCACAGACAGAACCCACACTGTGAATGTAGCAGATTCCAAATCCGACATCAGACCAGTGACAAGTGGAGTACCACAGGGTTCAGTCCTGGGTCCTCTCCTGTTTGGTATCTACTTCTCTGAAGTGCAGGCCAACACAGAAGGTCTTTATTAACAAAGTTTGCAGATGACTGCAAACTAGGAGCCATAATCGAAACTCCTAATGATGTGGACAAACTACAAAAGGGCCTCAATGAGACAGATACCTGGTGTCAAAGCCATGGCCTGAACTCAATGCCAAAAAGTGTATTGCCATCCCCTTTGGTAAAAACTCTGTACCCATGAACTACCACATAGCTGGTAGACTACTTAATGCCAAAAATGTGATAAGAGACCTTGGGACACAGGTGGACAGTAGTCTCTCCTTTGATAATCACATTGCCACATTAGTCAGGAAATGCTTCTACGTGGCTCATCTCATCACAAAAGGATTCTCATCCAGAAAAAAATGAGGTCATTGTTCCCCTCTACTCATCACTCATTAGACCCATTATAGAGTACAATGCCCCTTTTTGTATGTACCTCACAAGACATCTACAACAACTGGAAAGACCACAGAAATACCTCACAAAGAGGATTACTGGCCTCAAACATATGCCCTATGCAGACTGTCTCAAAAAACTACAGCTTTACTCCATCGCATATTGCCTACTCAGGGGTGATCTCTGCCTAACATACAAAGCTATGTCAAACCCAGAGCTGTTGGACATGCTCCACTTAAAGAAATCCCAATCCCTCCAAGCTACATGCTCTAGGGACCTTAACCTTGTCACCACAATAAACAGAACATGCTGGAGGGATAGATTCCTGTCCCAGAGACTTCCCATACTCTGGAACAGACTACCTATCTATGTCAAACAGAGCTCCTCATTAGCACACTTCAAGAAAAATCTTGATGATTGGATGGGAAATGGGAAATTCACCCCGGGGATCACTTCTGTGGCTCTGCTCGACAGGGGCACAGGAAAATAATTTTCTTGGGTGGCGAAAGCCAGGGTACATTTTTTGGCTAGGCTTGTATGGGCCCTACGGCCGATAGCCTAGTACCTACCTGTGAACCTATGAACCTATGAAATATATAAAAATATGTATATGGTCTACAAAACAGTCTCCTCTAGAAGAGTATGAACAATATTTAAATAATTTTAAATCCCCAAAACTAAACAATTAACAAAGTGACCTTCTCAAAGCACCCTTTACAAAGGAAGAAATCAAAGCAGCAAAAGATAATTTAAAACTGAGTAAAGCCCCAGGACCTGATGGGTTTACAGCTGAATTCTATAAAACCTTTAATATGCAAACATTGAATATTTTATTAAAAATATATATAATTATATTAGGAAATATGGTATCACAGATCTGTACCTAAATAATTCTAAAACATTCCTCATTCTCAAACCTAATTCTGATAAGTCTAATCCTTACAATTACAGACCTATTGCACTAATAAATGTTCATATAAAGATATTGACCTTAGCAAATAAACTGAAAAAGGTACTACCAAATATTATTTCACCAGAGCAATTTGGATTTATTAGCAAAAGGAAGTCTTTGACAATGCACTCACACTGGATGCTGCATTCAAATCCCAGAAAAAGAATGAAATCCAAGATATGCTCTATCATTGCATGCAATAAAGTGTATTTGCTAAAGTGAAATTAGGATTCTTATTTAAAATAATGGGATACTTTAATATACCCCAATAATTTATTGACATCATTAAAATACTTTGTAGGAGTTCTTATACAACACAATAAACAAAGTAAACTCAAATCCAATAAGAATTATAAATACTAACAGACAAGGATGTCCCCTCTCCCTCCCTACCTTTTTAATCTTTATAGAGAACCCCTTCTGCTTTATATAGTTCAAAAAACATTTCATCATATACCGGTAATTCATAATACTGAATTGAAATTTACTGCAAAATCTTAAAAACAATTTAGGGCTTTTCAAATATAAGAAACTTTGAGATTAATCCATCTAATTTTTTTATTTTCCCAATTAACCATATAGGACATAAAGAATATTATTTCACAGAAACTGAAATTAAAATAAACTACTTACTTAAATAGCTTGGAATAAGATTGGAGCACACTCATAAAGCACTAATGAAAGAAAATTTACAAAACAGCTTGGGCAAATATTATACAAGACATTAATAGATGGAACAATATAAAACTCTCATTTTTATCCAAAGCAGCTATTATTAAAATGAATGTCTTACCCAGAAATCTTATACTATTTTAATGCAACTAATTTAAATATTCCAAATAATTTCTTCCATAAAATGAATGCAGAATTATCTAAATGTAGCTGGTTCCTGAAATCAGTTAGGATTAGTTATAATAAATTAATCCTACCCAAAGGAAAAGGTGGAATTGGCCTACCAGATTTTAAATTATACTATGAAATTAGTTGCACCAATAAAATCATTCAGATAGCAAATTACTATCAAAATGAAAATTAGGGACCCCCAAAAAGGGGAAAAATATGGTCTGATAATATTAGAACTCAGAACATTAATCCAAAGTCACTTCCTTTTATTAAACAAGAAAACATTAAAAAATCAAAATACACAAACTGAATCAAAAATAAAATTAACATATTTCAAAAGCTAATAAAATCCTTAAATTTAGAGCATACCCTCAAACTACTGCAACCGATATATTTAAACCCAGATCTTAAAATTAACAATAATATGATAAATGTAAACGTATATCCTTTAATAAAAACAGTACAGTATGGGACATTTATAAATTAAAGGAACATTCTAGTGAGGATAATAGGATAATATTGAAGATACAGAAAAATATATCATAAAAAGAAAATGAAATACCTAATTAATATAATATTACAAAAGATAAATAAAAGTGAACAAAATATTATTGTGACAAAATCAATCTTGAATGGTTTGTTGTCTAAGAGAAAAATACTGTCTAATGTTTACAAGTTAATCTCCTCAATCAAACACCAATGTTCCATACTATGTTCAAACCACTGGGATAAGGAAAGCAAAAACATTACTATGGAACAAAAATTGCAAGTTATAGAAAATGCAATAGAGCTAACGCATTTTAAAAACTTAATATCTACTCAATTTTGATAAATAACAATGCATTTCTTACTCCTATGATACTAAATAAATACTACTCAAGTTTTTCACCATACTGTCCCTATTGTCCATCAAAAATGTCAGATAATTTGCATGTGTTCTAGAGCTGTAAACATACTTGCAAACTGTGGTGTTCATTAAAAGTGAAGTTAGAAAAAATGGGATATGAAGAGTCGACACTTTCATGGGAATTCGCTATTCTTCATATAACTTCACAAAATTTATCCAAATTGAGTAAACGTAATGATTACTGTATTTACATTAATTAAGTTATATATAACTCAAAAGTGGCTTGGATAAACCAAATTATCCAGGTGTGGCTTCAAAAATATGACAATAAAATATATATCCCCACATAAATAAGTTGCAAAAGATAAAAGTCAGCTCTCTTCTTTATGTAAATACTGAATTTTCCTTTTTGATAGTATACTAAAAGATTAAGTTATGAAGAAGAGTTTTAAATGCAGAAAATAGAAGTATGAACAACTTTACTAATACCAAAAACCCTAAAAGTATAATAAATAGAAAATCAATCAAGGCTAAATAAAATGTTAAAAATCTTTTTCCTTTTCTCCCTTACAAAATGTTGAGTGAGTATGTAAATGGTGACACTATGCTGTAAATAGCTGTAAATATTTTTGTCGTTATGCCATATAGTCTATACTTGTATGTGTACAAACTTTTATATATAGTTAAACATTATATTATATGTACACTGTTGCATGTCACTTTTTTGCAATGTTGTTAGTTTTGTATTGTATGCTAATATGTATTAATATATCTTAAAAAGAAGTAAAATATTATTTTTGAAAAACAGGTTAAGAAGTAGGTCTATCTCAAACCAATTTGAATGAGTACTAACACCGAGTAATGTTGGCCATTCCATTCAAAAATATCTGCAGCTACTGTCAGCCAAGGCTCCCTATTACACTGTCGCAGACACAAGTTGTCGAATGCATCTTTGTCAAACAGAAAAACGTGAAAAGGCAAAATAGCAAAGCGGCTTTTCAGTGAATTCTTTCCCTGGGAAAGAATTTGTTTGGCTGCTTTTGCTACTTTGCCTTTTCAGCACTGTAGTGTGATGTCGGAGTTGATATATTTAAGTAGGGGGTGGGGGGACAAAGCCCCCCATATTATGTAATGCTTTACAGTTTTTTGTTTTCTCGGAACAGCGATTTTTTTCCCTTGGAAAAAAAATCGCTGTTCTAAGGTTTCGACATTGTAAGCTTTCGCTTACATGGGGTCGATTGTGTGTTGTTCGCTCTTCTGAGCATGTGATATCATAATATAGACCTGTCAACCAAGGTAGTTCAAGAATCTGGTTTAGCTAAAGTGGTTCTTTTTGTTGATTTAGTTTAGTACTATTACAAATAGAGCAAGATGAGAGTTCTTTCTCAATATCTTTTGACATAGAAGGCCAAAATACTAGTCTTCTCACCCTTCTTTTGGTAGAATCAGTTCCTGGGTGGCCATGATGCAAGAACTTAATATATTCTTGTTGCAAGGATTATGGAGCTACCACTTTTGGACCTTTTATGATGATACCATCTTCCATCAGAATCTCGTCTCTGTAAGGATAATACTGCTGCACGTCTAGTGGTAAACAAAATTGATATGACAGCGATCCTTGTCTGATAAGAGTTGGATCTGAAGCTGTGTGAGTTTGAAGCTTATAAAGATGCATGGAAGAAAAATGTATCACTTCCATGATTTCAAAATCAGGTTTCTTATTGTCATGCTGTTCAGTAATTGTTTTGGATGATCTGGACAAAGTATCAGCAAGATAAAGAAGTCTGCCTTTTGTATATACCATTTTGATATTGTACTTTTGCAATTTTAACATCATGTGTTGCAGTCTGGCAGGAGCTGTGTGCATTGGCTTTCTCAAAATGGTAACTAGAGGTTGGTGATCACTCTCTATTTGAAAAGTTTGGCCATAAATATAATCATGGAACTTTGAGCATGCAAACCCAATTGCCAAGAGCTATTTTTCAATTTGCATGTACTGCATCTCTGTTTAGGTTAAAGTTCTAGATCATAGGTTGCACCAACACCAAACTTTGAAGCATCACAGGAAAGAGTTATTGGTTTGTGGACATCATAGTATCTCAAAGTGAGTTGACTGGCACTTTTCTGTTTCAGGACATCAAATGCTCTTTGGTATTGTTCCAACCAGGACCAAATGATGTTTTTGCATGTGAGCTCTCTTAGTGGTGCTGAAAGTTCACTCATATCTCAAATGAAGTTCACTAAATAGTTGATCATGCCAAGAAAATGTTGTAAAGATGTGGCATTGTCTGTTGCTGGCATCAAAAGAATTGCTGTTTGCTTGGAAGGATCTGGTCGTAAGCATAAACTGGTAAACAAATAAACACATAAGTAACTTCTTTCAGCATGAATTTACATTTCTGCAGATTCAGCTTAAGATTCACTTCCCAAGCATGTTCCAGATATTTTCTAAGGTTTCTATCCTATTCAACTTCACCATTGCCTCCTACTAGAATATCATCTACTATAATAGCACATGGATACCCAAAAAATATTTGTTCCATTGCATGTTGAAATACTTCACTGGCAGAATATATTCCAAATGACATTCTCAAAAATCTGTACCTTCCAAATGATGTCCTGAATCTGGTTAGCAAGGAAGATTTTCGATCAAGCAAAATTTGCCAAAATGAACTTTTTGCATCTAAGACAGAAAAAATGGCATTTGGCATGATAGCAGCAACTTCTTCAACTGTACACATTGGATGATGAGGTCATTAAGCATATTGTTCAAATCTCTTGGATCAACACATATTCCAGTATCATCTGAACTTTTCTTATGAGCTACCTCCATGGAGGATTCCCTTTCAGTTGGTTCTTCTGCAGGACAAATTACTCCTAAATGCACCATTCTGTCTAAATCAGCTTTGATTTTGCCCTGCATAGCTAATGGAACTTTCCATGCTAGTCTGACAACTGGGCTGATCTCAAGGTCTAACTTCATGGAGTACACAGCTGGGAGTTTGCCAAGCTTGTCCTCAAAAATATCAGCATGTTGAGAAAAAATAGTGTGAGGGAAATCTGAGATGTTACATATGCTTACATGGTGGACTTCTTTATTAAATGAAAGCAGTCCACTCTCAAACTGTTTTTCAGGCCTAACAATGACTGCACATATCTTTTGACTAGTAAAACTGCAAGTCATAGCTGTTCCCAGCAGAATAACATGAAAGCACTACTGAGCCTTCGGTTTGAATCTCTTCACCACCATAAGCAACAAGCTTTGCACACTTTGGCAAATCAAGTTATTCAACAGCGTTTACTTTAACAAATGTTTCTGCTGACATAACATTGCACTTTGAGCCAGTATCTACTTTGAGCTCTACAGGACTCCCATTTATCAGAATAGTGCAAAATACTTTGCTCTTTGCCAACAAATCTACTGTTTTTGACCTTTTCATCTTGTACAGACACACCATCAACTTAAAAAGTAGGGTCACAGCTTTCTATTTGATCAACTTGCTTCTTTAGATTCTCTCTTTTGATAAAAGAATGTGCCCCATTTAACTTACAGAGCTTTTTGAAATGATTCCACATTTTACATCTGTGACACTGCTGACCAAAAGCTAAGCACTTCTCTCATTTGCCTTATGGCTACCTCCACAATTATGACAGTCGACTATGAGGCCTGCCTCTGGTTTTGCTGAGTCAGCCTTTTGCTTTGCTGAGTGTGCCCTGGGATTTACTGAAGCTGCTCTGGGGTTTGCCTTAACAACCACACAATTTACTAGAGGGGCTCCAGGTGTAGCGCTGTCCCTCAGTTTATACCTCTTAACCTTGTGCTGCACACTATCAACAT
This sequence comes from Protopterus annectens, assembly GCF_019279795.1. Classification (NCBI taxonomy): domain Eukaryota; kingdom Metazoa; phylum Chordata; order Ceratodontiformes; family Protopteridae; genus Protopterus; species Protopterus annectens. The sequence goes on from NC_056732.1 coordinate 1,764,036,130, forward strand.
TTGCACTGGAAGATACTGCAAGCATGTTTTTCTTATTTGGGAGCACATTTGTGTGCTTATCTGTGAGCTCTTATTTTTGACAAATCTTTATGGCTTTGCTCAAAGTTAAATTACTGTTTCAAAGCAAAATCTTTCTCACTGAATCATTATTAACTCCACATACAAGCCTGTCTTTTATCAACTTGTCTCTTAAATCACCAACTTCGTACATTTTTGCCTTGTTTCTCAAGTCAGTTATATATGGTGCAAAAGTTTCACCAGACTTTTGATCCCTTGTATACAATTAGTGCCTTTCCAATGTAATATTCATCTGGGGTTACACATTTCTCTAAATTTATGTTTTAAGCACTCAGGATCTTCCCACATTTCAGCTTGTACCACAATATGGCAGTCTTCCTCCTCCCCTGCATACACAACAGGTGCATATGCAAATGAACACACTCTTTTAATGGCTTCTGACCCAGCTAAATAAAGCAAAATAAATGCCTTTCTATGTGCATCTTTGTCAGAAAAAGCAGCCTGTATGAAAACATCATATTCTTGCTCAAATACTCTCCAATTTTCAGCAATATTGTTATCAAGTACAAATGGACTGGGTCTGCGAAATCCTTCTGCATGCCAAAAGTTTCAAACACACACCAGGTACTCATAATTATATTCAGCTGCACAATAATATCTTTAAAATGACTGTACTTTGCGAAATGTCTATACTGTAATAAAGCACACACTGCAAACACTTGACACATTTTGGATACTTTGAATAGCTTTAGTTAATATGAAAAAGAAGCACACAGTGAAAAAAATATAGTAGTTTTCCATTTTTTATACATTTTATGTGCTTCAGAAGTTATTTAGAGTATTTTCTTAAGTATTTTGAATATTTTTATCAATATATCATAGTTTTGAACATTTTGTTTAATCAGAAATTAATTTTGAATGCTTTGTTTAATATTTATTTGGTAAAATATCATTTTAATGAGTTTTAGTACCTGCAATTATCTCTCCGACCTTCTTGTGAGTTATTTAAGCACTGAGGGATGATCCAATTCCTGTATTTTCCTCCAGCTGTATCTGCTTGCCTCATGGCTTTGAATAAGTTTTACTCTGAATCCCACTTCTGACACCATGTCACTCGTATAAGACAATGAGGCTTGGGTGTTTGTTTAAGCTGTTTATTATATACAAACACATCAGGATGGATGACTGGAAAATAAAACTTAAACAAAATAAACTGACTGCTACACTCATACATGCTTTCACTCCAGCTACTCAGTCAAAATTGCACTCTAGCTTGCATGCACTCGGTACTTCTATGAACATGTCCAATGACTGCAGTGGCTCTTAAAGGTACAACACACATTCTGATCTACAACATGCACACTTACAACTCTTTATAAAACTTAAAAGCTAATTATTTACTCTCTTAACAGAAAACAGACATTATAAAACCAAACTAGGTGGTGGGGGTTGCACTCCCAAACCCCCAACTATATATATTAACTCCAGGATTGCACTGCAGTGGGGAAAAGGGCATATATTGTGTACTTACCTTACCTTACAGTACTGTACACACTGCCACTACTGCTGGGAGTACACAACACATCTGTACTTACCTTACAGTAATGTACACATTGCCACTACTGCCGGGAGTACACAAAACATCTGCCATATTACTTTAGATACTTCCCATAAAAATGTAAGGTGACATATCCACATTTAGAAACACTACAACACTACTTTCTATGCTACTATTAGTATTGTGACAGCTGACACTTTAAGTTACAGTATTTTTTTTTATCACAAGCAAGTCACAGATGAAGGGAAACACACATCATGTCTGTGGCTTAAAATTCAGTATTTTCACATTCAGCATTGTACTGAAATTCAGTATTTTGAGTATTCAGTCATGTGAAGTAAACCCATAGCAGAGTCAGCTCCTCATGTTCCTAAAAAGAAGATATTTAAAAAAAAAACTTTAGAGAGGGAGGAAGGTCAATGCCCACTGCATGGAACTGTGGAATAGCAATGTTATCTGCAGACCAGAGAAGTGCAGCAACCTATTTGGTTCAATACTGAATTTCAGAACATACTACTCTGGGAAATAAATAGCTTAAAAAGAGCACTGGGAAACACAGGGGTTGAAAAAAAGCACATTAAGCAAAATATGGGACCTTGGTGGACTCCGGGACTGGTACAAGCATAGGTTTTGTCTAGATGTACTGCATAATAGGATAAATGTATGGTTAGGCTCAATGATATGGGCTAATAAGAAAATTATGGTTTAGAATAAAGAGCTGATCTAGCCTAATTGGAAAGACAGGGATATATGCTACATTAAGGATATAATGGATACAACAATCATTAAGTTTCTCCCACTGCAGTTAATACATAAGATAAGCAAGCCTAGGCAGGGAACTCTGCAATGACAGTTCTGATAACAATTTCAAATGCTGGGATCCACTACAGTGAGTCCTGAAACATGGAGACAGACTGAATTGCAAGAAAAAAAAACAGACGTCCATGACTGCCATTTCCTTGAATTTTCTCTGAGGCATGTCAATCTCTGATTTAGCATATATAAGTGGTTCCACTTCATAATCTCGAATTACTGAAATCCTGAAATTCGGTAACCCGAGACAATAAAGTCAAACCATTCACAACACCGAAACCCACAATCCTGAATCACACAATCACAAACATACATACATCATACACCACTTAAGATACACACCATTCCACCCACAGCACACAAGCCACACAACCCTACACTACATCTAAGTGGGGGGACAAGCCCCCTGCACCTCCCATACTTATATATACCAACTCTGAGGTTGCACATAACATAAAAAAAAATAAACAGCACACACCACGCCATCCTCCACTCGCTCGCACACAAATACACATCACACATACACAGACACCAACAAATACAACACTCACAGTCACACTTACACCTCCCTACCCTTACCCACACACACAACATACAAAAACATACACAAACACTCACTTACCTGTGATTTCAGGCACCATAACGCTACACGCAATGTACTGGAAATGCATAAGTGCGGATTTGAGATATTCAAATTCGCGCTTATGCAGTTTTGGCATTCTGGTTTTTGCCTTTATGATCTCGGGATACTGAAATTCAAGATTTCAGTAATTCGACATTATGAAGTGAAACCATATAACTTTATCCACACAACAAAAGAAGAAAAAAGCCAGTGAATTCTTGCTCTTTTGCCCACCAAATGTATTTTAATGCCACAATAAAATTCTCTTCTCTTAGCGCATCGGCCACAAACAGCCTTTACAGAGTAAAAAACCTTGGCTTCTAAAAACCTCACATTTTATATTTTAACTTAATTACATTGCCTTCAATTAACTAATTACATTCAAATTGCTAAAATTCAGTTCATATGATTTCTTAAAGTTAAAACACTATTAAATGAAACTTTGCCAATTACATTCCTTATTCAAACCATTAGGTTGCAAAGTACTGTATTTAATAATAAAAACAGATTCTTTTCTCCTTAATATGTGCTTCAACATTTCCACATTTCCATGCTGATGTGAGTGTTTATGTTGCAGAAGGAGGGCTTGCCCCCTTGCAAACAAGAAGTGTAAAAGAGAAGAGTGATGATGAAGATTTGCTCTTCTTCTGCTGTTTCAGAATTTTTTATGTGCCAGAACTCAGCATTTCAAGTGCCAACAATACCTCCAGTTAAGGTCAGTAATAGAAGCAAACCTTGGTATGATGAGTGACATATTCTATAAATGGCTACCCAAAAGTAAGTGAATATCTTCTATAACCACAAGATCAGATAGCATTCCAAATATTAGATAGAAATATAACTGAATATCCTGCGGTTAAACTCCCATAAAATTTGTTAGGGCCAATGGGAAACTTTGATGCCCTGTATTTATTTATTTTTATTTATTTATTGACATGTGTTTATTGGGAAAGTCTAACTGGGCACATAGGTACCTCTTTTCAGTGAAGGATTGGGGAAAAAAGCTCCAATGTACCATATTTAAAGCAATCAATATTTACAATCAATTTTATAATGTAGTTTCAGTGAATGCAAAGCATAATAGTTAATATAACAATATTTGTACTGATATTCACAAACATTAATTTACAAGAGTAGTGTATAAGATAAGTTTGAAAAATTTAAGAAATACAATGGAGGTATTAGATGAGATAAGCAAGTTCAAGTGTCAATGTAGAAGTAGTGATAGAATAGCAATTTGGTTGAACTAATTAAATATTGGAACAGAGATTGACCCCAGCAACCCTTTATGCTTTATCGACAGTAAGCAGTTGTTTATTATTTGACCCGCCTGGGGCCTCCCACTTTAACACCACAACCTGTAGAGTGATGATGCCCATCATACTGCAACTATATTCAAAAACTGGACGTCTGTCTCTACAAATTGAAAGAAATATTATTTGGGTGGTGGTGCTGCGGTAGCGTTGTCACCTCACAGCAAGACGTTGTCCAGTTCGATTCTCAACTAAAGTGTCTGTTGTGTGGAGACATTCGTGAAAGGGCGTACCTTCGTTGAAGGTTGTGCGTCAGGGCTGGCAACTCGGCACATAAAAATCTTCTGCCAATCATTAGCGGTCTGGAGTTCCACTGTGGTGACCCCTAACCGCGAAAAGCAGAAAGACACAACAACAACAACATTTAAAAATTTACAGAAATTGTGTAGTAGGCATGTGGATACAAAGCTGTGGCTTGAATTTTCTTCAAATTGTTTATATTTATGTAGAAATGCATAAAGACAAAAAAATGAAATGTCGGAGAGGTACTCATTATTTGATAAAATACGGAGTACTGTAATGGGTTGATACAATTGTTACTGGAACTTATAACTGCTTATCAGGGTATACTTAGACACAACTGGTTAAAGATGGGATATAGTATATTATATCAGTGTTTGGAATTATAATGTTGTAAACTGATGTATGGTTTTCCTATAATTTTTATTGGTACAAAAATCGAAGACAAGTGTATTGAAATTGATTTGTGATGTTGATTTGTAAATGTGTATGTCAAGTAAATACTTGCTTACATAAAAATATGATTTATTTATTTATTTACTGACATTTGATTACAGGGAAAGTCTGACTGGGAAGAGCCCGTTTTCAGTGTAAACCCACTGAGAAAAGCTCTAAGATATTACTAACACATTTAAGAACAATAACTGTACAATCTTCAAAATAATACAAAAAACGTCTGCAGTTTAAGTAATTCTACCAAATTAAACATAATATGAAAACATTTGTTAAGAATAGATGCAGCTTATATGATAATGATTTAATATTTAGAGAAACTTTAGCCAGTTTATAGAAAAATTAAAGGTAGTTTAGTATAATACAAATGGAATTGTTATATGAAATGAGAGAAAAACAGGGTTATGGAATATTTAGACAAACAGGGGAGAAAAACTGATAGAAGTAAGGAAGTGAATGAAGAAGGGAGAGCAAGGAGAAGTAAGGTATGAATAGGTGGGCCTACATTGTTTCGTTGAATCTCATTTCACTGAATTTTATTTCACCCCAACCACTTTGCTGAAAACACAAATTACTGAAAACTCATTTCACTGTATCTCATTTCACTGAACTGCAGTTAGTATATATGGCACTGTGTAGAGTACTGTAAGGCAAGTAAAAGATATATGCCCTTTTCGCCACTGTAGTGTGATCCTGGATTAAGTATATATAGTTAGAGGGGTGTGGGGGGCACAGCCCCAACCTTGTTTTATATTGCATTTTACCAAAACCTTCAAAACAATACATTTTAAACAATAGACATGAATAGCTGTAACACCAATGGCTAACGCTCTCCAGAAGACAATATGTACTGAAAATAAGTAGGGGACTACCCCCCCCCCACACCCCCCAACTATATATACTAACTCTAGGACCGCACTGCAGTGGGGGAAAGAGCATATACCTTTTACTTGCCTTACAGTACTCTACACAGTGCCATATATACTAACTGCAGTTTGCTATGCTACCTGTATATAAGACTAAGTATCATAATTGTACTCTTATTGTATACAATGCCACTACCTGCTACTACTGTAAGAACTGTCTTCTAGAAGCATTGTTATACAAGATTATTGGTCTTGTCTCCCACTTGACCAGTTTATTCTGTTTTAGTCTTTTTGCCGTTATGGATGTCTGCTACTATGTTTTTCCTTATTGTATTATACAATTTTCTTTCTACTAACAAAATAATTTACTAACAATGGAGCTTTTCTCCCAGGGCCTCTGCTGAAAAAGGGTTTTATGCCAAGTTGGACTCTCTAAGTAAACAAATGTAAAATAAAATAAACAAAATAAACTGCAGTTCAATAAAATGAGATTCAGTGAAATGAGTTTTCAGTAATTTGAGTTTTCAGTGAAGTGGTCGGGGTGAAATGAAATTCAGTTAAATGAGCTTCAATGAAAAAAGTAGACCCGAATAGGTACTTCTTCATATTTAGGGTTATAGTTTATCCTGATGTTGAGCAAGAAAAGAGCCAGACTTTAACTAGGAAGTCATTCAGAATGGTTTTAAAGGACTGGAGGGAGGGTATTGGCCTGATGGATACAGTTAAGGAGTTCTAGGCCTTAGCAACATGGCATGAGTACAGACAATACCCAGCAGATTTGATAGTTTTGTGGAAAGAGAGTTGATTTTGGTCTCTGGATTGTAATGACTGATTAAAAAATAGTTCTATAGAATGGTATTTAGTGTTGGACAAGCACATGAATGCTGAAAAATTTTATAGGGGCAAGAAGCTCTGTATATGTTAGTTAATGGGGCAGTTCTAACTATTTTAGTTTTTTTGTGCTATACAGTGGTGGGTTCTGAAAGGGATATTTGCTGCAAATTTAGCAACTTTATTATAGCGTTCTTCAAGATTTGCTTTTTGTGATGTCTGGAGGTTAGTAAAAATGACAGCACCATTAAGTTGTGTGGGTAGGAGGTAAGTACTGGCAAGTGTAGCTTAGTAGTTCCATTTGTGAGAATGTTTGTGGAATTATAATGTGTCAGTAATTTTTGGTGCACACTTTAATGCCATTTTATGTAGGTCAAATTCCAGTGTCATCCCTAATAATTTGCTGTGAGAAGTGACTGTAATGGCTGTATTATCAAGACAAAGAATTGTATTTACTAATTTATTTTTCATGTGAGATGGATTTGGGGAGAAAAATTAGACTGTATTTTTTTTCTGAGCTGGGCATGAGCTGTGAATTGCAAAGCCATGTTTCAGTGACTGTTAAAGCTTCCTGAGTAATGTTATGAAGGGCGGCAATGCTGTCAGATGTGCAAATGACTGTGGAGTTATCTACATATTGTATTAAGGAGGCCTGGTGTGTGGATCTGTGGAGGGTGTTGGTGTGAATGTTAAAATGGAGGGGGCCAAGGATAGAGCCTTGTGGTATACCAGTGATGACTGAGAGGCATGGAGAGAGGGTTGAGTGCCATTTTACTGACTGACACGTATTGAACAGGTAGCTTTTGAACCATAGAGGTGTGAGCTAAGATAGACCTAGTGAAGACATTTGAAGTAGAAGTTTGTAAGGACTAGACTAGTTTGCTGTTATCTCTAGCTTTATTGACAGTATCTACTGTATATATGCTAGAAATGCAGTGTTAGTACTATGAAAAGGACAGAAGATATACTGTATGAGGAAGAGAGTTCTTCTTGCTGGAGAATTTTAGCAATTGTATTCGGATACATTTTTCAAGTATTTTGAAGAGGAGGATATGATTGCTATAGGCCTAAAGTTAGTAATGTCTGTTAAAATTTTTTTTTTTTTGTGTGTGTAGTGGGATAATGTGTGACTTTTTCGAGTAAGAGAGAATGTGGGATTCTGACTGGCATTACTATTGGCTGCTAAGATATTCACTTGGAAGTTGCTGGCTAACTAGTCAAACCAAAACCAAAATCAAACTCCGCGACCAGGCCTGGAATAAATGGAGAGCCACCAAAACCCCCCTAGACCGCATCAAATTTCAACAGCTCAGAAACACCACCAAATCTGCCATTATTCAGGACAAAAAACAGTACTTCTGCCACCTTCAGAATAAGCACCAGAATAACCCAAAGAAGTTCTGGGCAGGTTTTAACAACCTTCTCCACCCAGGTAAATCTACCACCCCTACCCCTGATAAACTAATAGGGAAAGACCCAGAAGACGTAGCCAACACCTTTAACTCTTTTTTTACAGATACCATCTAGTCCCTAGCTAGTCAGCTAACTACCTCCTCCACTCCCTCCACTCATACGAATACCCCTGTCCCCCCCACCTTTAGCCTTAAACCAGTTTCTACCACTTATATTTCTACCCTCCTAAGAAGACTTAAACCAACTACCCTAGCAGCGGATCACCTCCCAGCGGAATACCTACAAATTGCGTCAGATGCAATCGCCTATCTCATATCTATCCTGATCAACAGGACTATAACTGAAGCTACCATTCCCACTATTTGGAAGGTTTCATACATTATACCTCTTCACAAAGGAGGTACCTCCACAGAAACCTCCAACTATAGACCAATAGCAATATTATCCCCTCTAGCGAAAATTATGGAAAGATGTGTTCACAAACAACTCCTTCACCACCTAACCCACAATAATCTCTTGTCTAACTACCAGCACGGCTTTCGCCCTTACCACAGTACAACCACTGCCCTACTCTCCTTCATTGACTCTATCAATAATAACCGCAATAACAAACTTATTTCCTCCGCCCTCTTTCTTGATCTATCGAAAGCCTTCGATATGGTTAATCACCAGCTTCTACTCTCCACCCTGGACAACCTACATCTTGACAACCAAGCCCTAAGCTGGTTCAAGGATTATCTCTCAGGTAGGCTGCAAGCTGTCCAGTGGCAAAACAGGCTATCTGACCTGCTCCCAAACACCATTGGTGTTCCTCAGGGTTCAATACTTGGTCCCCTTCTCTTTTCCATATTCATAAATGACCTCCACTCTGTCATCCCTAAAACCACCTGCATTCAATATGCAGATAACTCCACTCTGATCTGCTCGGATGCCTCTCTCTCAAAACTACAAACAACTACTCAGCATTGTTTTACAATAGTTGAAAAATGGTTCTCCCAGCTGAAACTCTTACTCAATCCGTCTAAAACCAAACTGCTTTTATTTTTCCCCTCTGTATCCACACCCCCCGTGAAAGAACTTCCTATTCCAATTAACACCTCCTTCCATGTTGCATCCATCAATGGCACCATCATTGACCCTGTCTCTAGTACCAAACTACTAGGCGTTACCATTGACCATAAGCTCAAATTTGACGTTCACATTACCCAAACTATTAAAACTGTTAACAAGAAACTTGGGTCCATGTACAGAATAAAGAACTTTCTAACCCCCACTACCAAACTTACTATTGCTCGCACCCACCTCCTCTCCACTCTCTTGTATGCCTCCCCGGTACTCTCTTTTCTTAGAAAGCGAGAACTCAATATGCTTACTGTTGCCTATAATCATATTGCCAGATTTGTAACTGAAGCACCTTATCGAACCCACCACTGCCTTAACCTTAAGAAAATAGGCTGGTTGAAATTGCCCATTCTCCTCAAACTCAATCAACTAACTGAAGCTTTCAAAATAATCAACCATCCAGATAGAACCCCATCACTGAATAGTATATTGACCCCCTATACCAACCTTAACTGCCTTCGATCCTCAAGTAGTGTTCAAATACTCACCATTAAATCAAAGAATATGAGTGGTGATGCTCTCTACGCTAACTCCATTGGCAAACCCTGGAATTCCCTTCCAATCCACCTAAGAAATTTGACCTCACTTAATCAATTCAAAAATAATCTCAAAGAATATCTCAAATCACACTGGTTATGCCCCTGTTCCGAACCAGACTAACTTATCGACCCCTCTCCACCTTTGACCCCACCCCTTCTCAGAGTTCACTACCTTTAACTCTTGTCTTCATTATGCTACCAAGTAAAATCTTGCTTTAGACTATGTGTATGTCCTATATTCAGCATGTACAGCCTTTTGTATTGTTTTTTATCCTATGTTAATCCTTACTATTGTGAGTTGAAGTGTAAAAATGTCTTGTCATTTCGTCGGAGCTTTTCTCCCCGGGCCTCTACTGAAAAAGGACATGTATCCAGCTAGACTAGCCCGGTCAACAAATGTAAAATAAAATAAATAAATAAATAAAGTTCATCAATTGATGTAGAGCATGGTTTGAGTTTAAGAGGAGTTTTATATAGGATGTGGGCACAGGTTTGAAGATGAAAGTGCATGTGGTAATATCTGGCTGTTGGGCAGTGTTAGGATTATATTTTGCGAAATCCTTGGTTAGGGACATTATACTATCTATGAAATAAGAGTTGAACTGTATTGCACTTTTAAGTGGTAAGTTATTGGGACAGGCGTTACAGCTGAATTTTTGGCTGGGATGTAAGATTTCTTTAATGGCTGTACAGAATTTGTTAGGGTGGTGTTTACTATTGTTCAGCAAGGTATTACAGTATATTTTTAGTACCGCTGTGAAGCATTCTGATGTTTTCAGGCTATTGTAATGTTTTATATTTTTGCCATTCGTTCCAGGCTTTTCCTCTACCTTGCATTAACATTCTACTCTGTTTTGATAGCCAAAATATATTATTTATTTTTAATCTCTTCCTTCTACAAGGTGAAAGATATTGAGGATATTTAGGAAAGTTGTAATGCATTCATTTATGGCATCACCTAAAGAAAGGATTTTTAGGAACTTCCAGATAATAGATGATAAGATAGTAATAAACATTTCTAGGTTAAGCTTGGAAAGGTTGTGTGTTTTATAACCAGGCTGATTAAGTGGATTTGTGAGGTGTCTGGTTAGATAGAGTAGGAGATAGCCAATGAAAGAGTCTGACGTTGTACCTGTGGTTGTAAATTTGCTAGGGTCTGATACTAGGATCCAGTCTAATAAAGAATTTGATGTGTTGGGTAGTCATCTACATATTGTATTAGGGAGGCCTGTTGTGTTCATATGTGGAGGGTGTTGGTGTGAATGTTAAAGTGGAGGTGACCAAGGATAGAGCCTTATGGTATACCTGTGAGGTAAACCTTTTTAATGATGTCCCTCATCTTTACCCCAAATATAGACTGATTAAATCCATTTAAACTCAAAACAAAAAAAAATTAAGTGGAAAGAATTTCTCCAAAAACAAGTATTAGTAATACTCCAGTATACTAAAATACTTCTAGGAGGAGGCATTCATGTATTTTGCTATCAAAACAGAACAAAATGTTAATGCATGACAGAGGAAAAGCATGTGGGAATATTAGTTAGTTGTGTAGAGCCATATAAATTCATGGTAGATATAGGGGTCTTAGAGGTTATGTCCAATAAACTGACATTGACATCACTTAGTAATATATTTTCTTGTGGAATGGTTATGGGCATCCAGTGTAGGATATTTTCCAGTGTAGCGGTATTGTCACCAGGAGGGATATAAAGAACAGTAATACATATTTATTTATAATTATTTACTTTCGAGAAAGTAATAAGAATTTCTGATGAATTAAATTTTGGCATTTTTTGTAAGGGGAATATGGTAGTTGTTAGGAAATATTAAAGGAATACCACTACCTTTCCCCTTTATGTGGTCATTACAGATGATATTATAGTTGGAGGCATAATTCCAGACTCATTTATGCTGGGTTTAAGCCATGTTTCAGTTATACCAAGAATATTAGGCTTACACTGGGTAATTCAGGCATGTAGTTCAGCAGTTGTATTTCTTATGCTTCTAACAGTTATGGCAGGTAATGTTAGATTATCAGGGATAGGGGTTGAACATTGTGGGGTTGGAGTAGTGCATGGGAGAAAATTGTCTTGATGCCTGTTGTAATAGGTGGGGGTATGATTAGGGTGGATGTCTCCTCCTAGAAGGATTTTAGTGATACTTTTCCGTTAATGGGTCAACAGCTTTCTGAGCCTGCATTTGCATTAACGGAAAAGTACCGATATTTAATATACCTAAAATTATTAAATTTGTTTGATATTTCAGAAACAGGTCAGTTATCCTGGTGAAATGTTTTAAAACAAACACACACATTCCCAGACCCAGATAACTTTCGGCAATAAGTATTAAGCTGGTTCTTATACCATTATTCCTCAACAAAAGATTTTACAGGGCATTTGAAACATCCACTACCCTAGCAACTGGGAGAGCAGATGGGTCTCTTCACTTTGTCTTCTCTGTATGGGAGTATCTTAAACTCCTTAAAATGGAAATGTGCACTCATTTCCTCCCAAAAGTTCCTGTCAGTCAAATTTTTCAGGTAAAACAAACTGGAAGCCAATCTGCCCTTTGCTTTAAATGTAAAATAAATATACACCCCTTAACTTCTGCTTTCGCTACTTTGATTTTTTATGTCACATGTTAAAAGCAAAAGTGACGGGAGGTAATCACAGTGCCATCTTTTTCTTACTGGAGTTAGTTGATACTAAACAGAGTTTATTAAGGGAAGTAGTGTATAACCCCACACTGATGTTTCAGCATTGTTTTACTTGTGTATGCTGTGTATTCTAAAGGTAAAAAAAAATCAAACACCATTACAAACACACACACACACCAAATTATTGCCTTCCGTATAGAGCTTTACACACAGTTTTCCTTGTGCACATTAAAAAGTTGACTTGGTACTTTTACCCTTTTGGCATCCTCCAGCAATGCCTTTAACTGAAGGTATGTACAATGTTCAGACTCAAAAGTTTAACGCACTAGCCCTGTCATCTTGTGGGAAGCACAACACTTCCTGATACTTGGCTAAAAAAAGTAAAGTTTTCAACGTTTTTCCTAAATAACAGGTTGCAGATGAAAACTGAAGCAATGCACTTTATCCAGTTAAACAATTATATAAAAAGGACCATCAAAAAAGGCTGGAGTTAATTTGATTAAAACATACTACAAATAACTGTGTGATTTTCTACGTTCAATGGGGTGAAATCGTTTCAACAACTTTTTTGCAGAATGTCGAGAATGATTTTTACTTAATATTTTAATCTCTTCCTCATAAAATGTTATAGTTTTCTAGCAAATCAGTGAGGACTAAACTCACTAAATAATGACATATATTTGAGTTTCAGTCTTCATACATTTAAGAAAAATATGTACTAACACGAATCCTGTTATTCTAGAAACTAAGTTTATAAAATCAATATTAAAAAAATCTGTCTCTATTTTGGACCTTTGTCCCCACAATATCTTAGGCTCTATGGTACTTTTCTAATACATAATGGTACTTTTCCATTAACGCAAATCCAGGCCCAGAAAGCTGTTGCCCCGTTAAGGGAAAAGTACCATTTTAGTAAACTGGAGTATTACTAATACTTGTTTTCTGGATAATATTGTTCCACTTAATTTTGTTTTGTTTTGAGTTGAAATGGATTTAGTCAGTCTATATTTGAGGTAAAGGTGAGGGACATCATTAAATAGGTTTGGTGGGATGTGTAGAGGGCTTAGGGAGGAACTATGGATAGGTGACTAGGACAAAGTTGGAGAGATTTTAAGAGCTACTACTGAGTCATGGTAGGATGAGAGATAGCCCAGTAGGAAGAGAAGAACAGAGGTTATGCTGAGAATAGCATGACTAGTAAAGGGATCTCTGTGTTATTGTTGGCAGGTAGTGGGGAAGTAAGAATCAAGAAGGAAACAAGAAGTTGCAAGGATGTAGGCTAATCCGTGATGCTTCTTAAGACAGAAGTGGCAAACTTCATGACACCCATGCAGATGAAAAATAGAGGCACGACTGCTGAATTGTACACAAATGCACTGTATAAGCACATACACGAGTGCATGGATCGTGCCATCCCCAACAGAACCAACACGCTATCCTATAAAAAAAAGGAAGCCAATCTGGTGGTCCCCTGCCATAAACAACAGAAGGAAGAAGCTGTTGCAAAAAGAGTAAAATCCCAAGATTGGAGGAACTCCATGGTCAGCCTCAGCAAGAAGCTGAGATCCGTCATAAAATCCTCCAAAGCCATTTATGAGAATAAAATCGCCACTGATTCCAAAGACAACCACAAAGCATTCTACAGCTATGTCAAGAATCTCTTAATAGCAACACTCAGAATGCTCTGAGCTACAGCACAATGGCACTAAATGTACAGAACCAACCAATGCTGCCAACATCCTGGTAGATAGGTTCAGTGCTAACTTTACCCCCCTCTCACCCTACAAAGGGCCCATCTTAATACTGGAAGAATGAAAAGCTCTTGTAATCACGGATGAACAACTAAAGACTGCACTCTCCAAAGCCAAGAACACAGCATCCATGGGATACGACAACATCCCAGGCTGAGTACTGCATGAACTACAGAACGAACTGGCACCCCACCTAAGTACCATGTTCAATCATAGCCTCACCTCAGGCTATGTGCCCACTGAATGGCACACAGCGATGGTTATCACACTCCACAAAGGGGGTGCCACCACAGTCCCTTGAAATTACTGCCCCATTAACCTGATGAGCCTGGTCTGCAAGGCCATGGAATGTATCATCTTGGAGCTTATAAACAAATACATAGGTAACCTCCCAAACACTGGACCCCACTCAGTTTTGGTTTGTCAAAAGTAGATCATCTCTACTAAACCTGATTCACTTCTTTGAAGCAGTCACTAGAGCTGTAGACAAGGGCAAGGTAGTGCACACAGCCTATCTTGACCTCACCAAGGCTTTCAATACCATTCCCCACTCTGGAAGTATATATAAACTCACTAAACTGGGCATAAATCCCTATGTCACACGATGGGTGGCCAACTGGCTCACTGACAGAACCCACACAATAAAAGTAGCTGACTCAAAGTCCGACTTCAGACAAGTGACGAGTGGAGTACCACAGGGTTTGGTCCTGGGTCCTCTCCTGTTCAGCATCTACTTCTCTGAAGTATAGGCCAACACAGAAGGTCTTTGGTTAATAAAGTTTCAGATGACTGCAAACTGGGAGCCATAACAGAATCACCTAATGATGTAGACATTCTACAAAAGGGCCTCACAGAGACAGATGCTTGGTGTCAAAGTCATGGCCTCAAGCTCAATGCCAAGATGTGCATTGTCATCCCCTTTGGGAAAAACTTGGTACCCATGAATTACCACATAGGTGATAATGATACAACTATTTAAATGCTAGATAACCAATGGGATATGCTGGCTAACATCCAACATCAAAATTAACCCATTAATCTCAGAGTATCTATGAACAGCTTACCTATGTATAATAGAACTACAACACATCTTAAAAAATACAAAAACTACCACAGTACTATATTAAAACCAGAATAATATCATATAAGTTATATAATAATATAAACAAATAAATATACTTCAAATAAAGCGCACTTTAGCGCGATTTAGCGTGGAGTTGCCACCGTTGCACACTAGGGCAGAGGCGGTTAATCAGGTTTAAATTATTCGGGCTACCTAAAGTCCACTCTTCAAATTTTCCCTTAAAACTACCTTCCTCGAACTATACTACTGATCTAATCAGTGTATCCTATAACTAAAAAGATCATCTCTACTTGACTCCAAGTAGACTATTCTCTATCTGTAAAACCTAGCACTTGCTCCTACAGTACTTAACACCTTGATACAGCACTCTTGTTATAGATAGTACCTCAAAAAGGCAAACCCCATTTCTCGGTCACCCACATCCCCCGGAATCTCTTTTAAAGTTTTTTTTGTCTATTCCTTCTAGCATGTCGAGGGATCAGTTGCTAGTGTCCTCTCCTGCTCAGCTGGTGAACCTGGGAATATTGAGGCAATGTTACAATTGCCTCATGTACACAGACAACTCTCTCCTCCCACAAAACACAAATACATGCGAGAGATGCAACTATACGGCCAAACTGGAGGCTGAGCTCTCTCAACATAGGACTGGCAAGACCAGACAGGAGGAGAAGGTTACCACACACACTATAGACCCAGTCTCACATAGTACCATCACAACCTCAAATCATACACATAAACACACAAAGACATACTCGGAGGCTCTGATCAAAAATCTACCAAAACAGCAGAGGCCACCAAAGCAGACACCCAAACAACTACCACCTCAGAACACAACACCTGCAACACATAGACCTCACAGTCAGAGTGTCAAACAGTCACAGCTCTTAAGGCCAAACACAATGCCAGACACACTAGTCATTGGTGACTCCATAGTCAGACACACTGACGTCCCGCTCACCAGACTGAGTAAAGAGAAGGTCACAGTAAGCTGCCTGTTGGGCGCTAGAATCCGCCACATAACGCAAGCACTCAGGTCTCTCAACAGCAGGTACAAGTACGACTCAGTCATTGTCCACGCTGGTGTAAACGACCTGAGACGTACCTCCTTGGACTACATGAAAAGAGACATTGAGGAGCTCTCTGATTATGTAGCCCAAGCAGGTATGACCCTGACCTTGAGCAGTATCCTACCTTCACCAAGAATGATGCCACAATACAGAGATAAGATGATCAGCTTTAACAATTGGCTTAAACTCTGGTGTCATTCAAAGGGGATCCAATGTCTGTCTGCCTGGGATGACATGCTGGACAAGCCACGCTGCTTTGCAAGGGATGGCTTGCACCTGTCACCCCTGGGATTCCGGATATTGGCAAAGGCTCTTGCCACCCCCATAGTGCCTTTTTTAGGCAAGGCTCAAATTCTAAACCTACCACCCTAGAACACAAAAAAGGAAAAAAACTAAGGGTAATGCTGCTCAATGCCAGAAGTCTCAATCTCAAAATGCACGCACTCGAGGCCCTTCTCAGTATGGAGAACATTGATGTCTGTGCTGTGACAGAAACCTGGTTCAAGGCTCCTGAGAGCACCCCAGCACTATCAGGTTTTACCTCATATCATGCCCCAAAATCCGGACAATACCAAGAAAGGAGGGGGGGTATCCATATTCATCAAGGACACCCACACCTCAAGATTGGTGGCAATGCACGATGCATCGGAGACTATCCAGGTGCAATTAACCATAGGCAAGACTGCTCAGCAAATTGTAGCATGTTACAGGCCACCCTCACAAACTCAGGAACCTCACATGGCTTTCCTGAAAACACTGGAGGGGATAAATGTATCTCCAAACACCATCATACTAGGTGACTTCAATTACCCTAATATAGACTGGGAACACTACTCAAGCCCAAACACCCTAGCCCAAAAGTTCCTGGAATTCATAAAATCAAATGCCATGGAACAACTAGTCACCATCCCCACAAGAGGAGAAAACATACTTGATCTCATCATCACGAACATGGGATCACAATGTTCAACACCGGAAGTATACCCCTCACTGGTGAGATCAGATCACAAACTAATCTCGCTGGAGGTCCTCATCCCACCCCCACCTGAAATAAAAAAGACCACAGTAAAGAACTTCTCGAAAGCCGACTTCACACTTCTAAAGACTAGTGTGGTCTCCTTTAAGGCCCCGAGGCGGAAAACAGTACTCAAGCCGCTGAATCACTTACAAATGCCTTCTACCAGCACCTGCAGGACTGCATGGATAAGGCAATCCCAAGCAAAACAAAGACTCTTTGTACCAAAGGCAAGCGTCCAGTCTGGTGGACCCCAGCCATAAACAAACTCTACAACAAAAGGAGGAAGCTACTACAAGATAGAGCAAAATCCTTAAAAGGTAAGACACCTTTGATCACTATAAGTAAAAAACTAAGAGCTCTCATAAAATCATCAAAAGCAAATTTTGAGAGAAAAATAGCTAAAGACTCAAAAGACAATCATAAGGCCTTCTTTAGCTATGTTAGAAACCTGGGAGAAAACTCCCAGATATGCTCAGAATTAGTTCAAAATGATGTGAAGATCACTGATCCTACAGACATTGCCAACATACTGGCTGACAGGTTCAGTGCTAACTTCTCCCCCCCCTCCCCCTAAAAGGAGAGATATCTATACCAAACGATTGCAGCCCCCCAAACATCTCTAACGCCCAAGTGAGAACTGCTCTCTCCAAGGCAAAAAACACAGCATCCATGGGACCTGATGGTGTCCCCGGCTGTGTGCTCCACGAACTCAACGAGGAATTAAACCCACAGTTAGGACAGCTATTTAATCGTAGTCTCACCTCTGGATACGTACCCAGGGAGTGGTGCACAGTGACTGTGGTCCCACTTCACAAAGGCGGTGCCTCCACCGACCCTGGAAATTACCGGCCCATTAGCTTGACAAGCCTTATCTGCAAAGCCATGGAGAGGATCATAATGGATCTCATAAATAAAGACATAGGGAATTTGCAGACTTTGGATCCAACTAAGTTTGGCTTTGTCAAAGGCAGATCATGCCTTTTAAACTTGGTTGACTTTTTCGAAACAGTCACCAAGGCCATTGATGAGGGAAAGGCAGTCCATACAGCCTACCTCGATCTGGCGAAGGCCTTTGATACAATACCCCACTCGGGTATCATTGAAAAACTCATCAGCTTAAATGTTAACCCATACATCACAAGATGGGTTGCAAACTGGCTGAGTGACAGAACCCACAGGGTCAGAGTTGCTGGCGCCATGTCAGACTCAAAGCCTGTCACAAGTGGTGTCCCACAGGGCTCAGTCCTGGGCCCACTCTTGTTTGGCATCTACTTTTCTGAAGTACAAGCAAACACAGGAGGGTTATGGCTGACAAAGTTTGCAGACGACTGCAAACTGGGTGCCGTAGTCAAAAACACATCTGACACAGATATCCTTCAGAAGGGTCTCACAGAAACGGATAACTGGTGCCAGAGCCATGGCCTAAAGTTAAATGCCAAAAAATGCATAGTCATACCCTTCGGGAAAAACAAGGTTACCCCTAGCTACCATATAGGTGGCAATCCACTGAGCACAGAAGAAGTTATCAGGGACCTGGGGACCCAGGTTGACAGTAGCCTGTCATTCGACACCCATGTTGCTAAAGTAGTTAGGAAGATCATCTACATTTCCCACCTTATCATGAAGGGATTCACATCTAGATCAAGGGAGGTCATCGTCTCCCTATACTCATCACTCATCAGACCAATGATTGAGTACAATGCCCCATTCGGAATGTATCTGACCCGACACTTGCAGCAGCTGGAGAGGCCACAAAAGTTCCTCACCAAAAGGATAAAGGGTCTCAAAAATCTGACCTATGCTGCCCGACTGAAAGAACTCCAGCTCTATTCAGTCGCTTACCACTTGCTCAGAGGTGACCTGTGCCTGACATACAAGGCCATGTCAAACCCAGATTTGATGAATATGCTTCACCTCAAAAAATCTAGATCCATCAGAGCCACAAGGGCGGGAGACTGAAACCTTGACACGGCTATTAATAGGACGTGCTGGAGGGATAGATTCATCACCCAAAGACTCCCTATGCTGTGGAACAAAATCCCGGTATATGTGAGTCAGAGCACCTCGCTGGCCTTGTTCAAGAGAAATCTTGACCAATGGATGGGAGATCGCAGATATACCCCAGGGATTACCTCAGTGTCACTGCTCGACAGAGGCACAGCAAAATAATGGGCATAGTTCCCCAAACTAAAGGGGTGGCGTAAGCCACAAAACTATGGGCTAGGCTTGTAAATGCCCTCGGGCAGATAGCCTAGTATGAACTTATGAACCTATGAACCTATGAATAAGAAATGAACATAAATTAATTACTATAATGACAATTTATCTAAACATATACGTACACACATAGAATCAGCAATAATATCTAATTAATTTCAATGTTTAAGAGCTCTAGCTTTTAAAAAAGGTTTCAAAGAAACTTTACTGTTTAAACTTGGAGGCTTATCAGTTTGAAAACGTATGATCCATTTCTGCTCCACAGCTTCAGTTTTATTGCTGAGCTCACCACCTCTTATGTTACTATATAGAATCTCTAGAACTAAAAATTTAAACTTCTGTCTGGATCCTTCTTTGGCCACGTGCATGGCCAGAGAACTAGTCTCTTTAGCATTCCTAACGTCTCTAAGGTTTTCAAGGATTCTATCTTTGAAGGCTCTATTGGTCTTACCTACGTAAAATGAGAAACACTCAGTACAATAGCAGAAGTAAACAACATTTTTAGTTGGACAGTCAGCATAGAAAGTTACATCTATCTTGAATCCTATCTGTGGATGTAAAAAATATCCACAAACATGTATGCATACACAAGCCATACATCACCTACAAGCATAAGTCCCTAATCTTTCAGATTAACTATTTTACTATTACTACCTTAACTGGTACTAGAACTGATAATAATGAGAAGATCAGGATGCCTTTGACTTTTGCAAGCAATACTCACATGGTTTGTGATGTAATAAGGAATAATTGGGGTATCCTTTCTACAGTTCAAGAACTGGAAGGAGTGATAGGTCATCAACCCAGTTTTACATTTAGAAACAACAGGTCCCTCAAGAGCCAGTTATGTTATAGGCCTCTCTGCCCCCAGAATTATGTTCAATCTGAAAGATTAGAAACTTATGCTTGTAGGTGATGTATGGCTTGTGTATGCATTACATGTTTGTGGATATTTTTTACATCCACAGATAGGATTCAAGATAGATGTAACTTTCTATGCTGACTGTCCAACTAAAAATGTTGTTTACTTCTGCTATTGTACTGAGTGTTTCTCATTTTACGTAGGTAAGACCAATAGAGCCTTCAAAGATAGAATCCTTGAAAACCTTAGAGACGTTAGGAATGCTAAAGAGACTAGTTCTCTGGCCATGCACGTGGCCAAAGAAGGATCCAGACAGAAGTTTAAATTTTTAGTTCTAGAGATTCTGTATAGTAACATAAGAGATGGTGAGCTCAGCAATAAAACTGAAGCTGTGGAGCAGAAATAGATCATACGTTTTCAAACTGATAAGCCTCCAAGTTTAAACAGTAAAGTTTATTTGAAACCTTTTTTAAAAGCTAGAGCTCTTAAACATTGAAATGAATTAGATGGGGGGCGTGGCTAGGATGCTGAACTGATAGCTGCACTTCATTTCAGCTCTCTTACCTCAATACAATTCCTGACAGGAATTTTACAAAATAATATTTAATTTGAAGAAATTTTTATTACTAACTTATTTCTAATAACTCTGAGCATCTATAAGAAAAATTTTATTGTCAGAACTTGAATAATTCCTGTCAAATTAATTACTGGAAAATCAGCACCAATATCAGCTTTACAGCATGAGTCATCTAAGGAATACAGCACAAGACTCTTCTCTCAAAAAAGAACTGCAGTCTCTCATTACAAATATACAGGAACTTACAATAAAAATCGACAAGATGGACAATAAAATAGATACTTTTAAAGAAAAGTGCTCACAACTGGAACAGCTTCAAGAAATGTTTACACATCAGAAAGGACAGATATCACTTATTGAACAGTCATTAAGTGACATTGACACTAGAGTTCAAGTAGAAGAACAACAAACTGAATTCTTACTTCAACAGAATACATATTTACTAGAAAAACTTGATGATATGGAAAACCGAACAAGAAGAAATAATATTAGAATATATGGTCTACCAGAAAAATCTGAAGGGGACAATATGATAAACTTTCTTACCACCTGGATACTAGATGTAACAAAAATACCTGAAGCTCTTTCATATGGTATAGAACGGGCGCATAGATCACTAGCAGCTTCTGGAAATGCTTCTTCTCCGGGTAAGAACAAGCCGAGATCTATAATTGTGAGACTTTTTTCTACACAAGATAAAGATCTTATCTAACCATAGGCAAAACTGCTCTACAAATTGTAGCATGCTACAGGCCACCCTCTCAAACTCAGGAACCCCACACAGCCTTCCTGAAGACACTGGAGGGTATAAATGTATCTCCAAACACCATCATATTGGGTGACTTCAACTACCCGAATATAGACTGGGAACATTACTCAAGCCCTAACTTTCTAGCCCAACGGTTCCTGGAGTTCATAAATTCAAATGCCATGGAACAGCTAGTCACTGTTCCCACGAGAGGAGAAAATATACTAGATCTCATTGTCACAAACATGGGGACAAAATGCTCCACACCGAAGTATATCCCTCATTGGTGAGATCTGATCATAAACTAATCTCACTGGAAATCCACATCCCGCCCCACCCCAAGCAAAAAAGACCATAGTGAAGAACTTCTCTAAAGCAAACCTCACACTACTCAAGACTGGTGTGGTATCCTTCAAGGCCCCTGAGCCAGAGGAAACCACAACCCAAGCTGGAAGCCCTTACAAATGCCTTCTATGAACACCTCCAGGACTGCATGGATCAGGCAATCCCAAATAAAACCAAGACTCTTTCCACAAAGGGCAAACGTCCAGTCTGGTGGACCCCAGCCATTAACAAACTTTACAATAAGAGGAGAAAGCTATTACATCATAGAACAAAATCCATAAAAGGGAAGTCACCCCTGATCATTATTAGTAAAAAATACGAGCACTCATAAAATCAACTAAGGCCAATTTTGAGAGAAAAATTGCCATGGATTCAAAGGACAATCATAAGGCCTTTTTCAGCTATGTTAGGAACCTGGGTGGAAACTCCCAGATATGCTCAGAATTAGTCCAAAATGATACAAAAATCACTGAACCCACAGACATTGCCAACATACTGGCAGACAGGTTCAGTGCAAACTTCATCCCCCCTCTCCCCTAAAGGAGAGATAACTATCCCAGCCGAGTGTAACCTCCGGACATCTCAAATGCAGGTGAAAGCTGCTCTCTCTAAAGCTAAAAACACAGCATCAATGGGACCGGATGGTGTCCCCGGCTGTGTGCTACATGAGCTAAATGAGGAATTAAACCCGCACATAAGGCAGCTGTTTAATCTCAGCCTTACCACAGGATACGTGCCCAAGGAGTGGCGTCGGCAACTGTGGTCCCACTCCACAAAGGCGCCTACGGACCCTGGTAATTACCCCCATAAGCTTAACAAGTCTAGTCTGCAAACCTATGGAGAGGATCATAATGCAGCTCATAAACAAAGATATAGCGGACTTGCAGACATTGGACCGGAACCAGTTTGGCTTTGTCAAGCGAAGATCATGCCTTTGAACTTGGTCTACTTCTTCGAAACAGTCACCAAGGCCATTGATGAGGAAAGGCAGTCCATACAGCCTACCTTGACCTTGCAAGGCTTTGACACAGTACCCCACTCGGGTATTGTAGAAAAACTTACCAGGTTAAATGTAAACCCATATGTCACAAGATGGGTTGCAAACTGGCTTAAGGACAGAACCCACAGGGTTAGAGTTGCTGGCACTGTATCAGACTCCAAGCCGGTCACAAGTGGTGTCCCACAGGGCTCGGTCCTTGGCCCCTATTGTTTGGCATCTACTTCTCAGAAGTACAGGCCAACATGGGAGGACTTTGGCTGACAAAGTTTGCAGACGACTGCAAACTGGCCATAGTGGAAAGTGCATCGGACATGGATATCCTTCAGAAGGGACTCACGGAAACAGATAGCTGGTGCCAGAGCCATGGCCTGAAGTTAAACGCCAAAAATGTATAGTCATACCCTTCGGGAAAAACAAGGTAACCCCAAGCTACCATATAGGTGGCAATCCACTAAGCACAGAAGAGGTTATCAGGGACCTGGGGACCCAGGTTGACAGTGGCCTTTCTTTTGACACTCACATTGCTAAAGTGGTTAGAAAGACCTTCTACATTGCCCACCTGATCATGAAGGGATTCACATCCAGATCTAGTGATGTCATTGTTCTCCTGTACTCTTCACTTATCAGACCAATGATCGAGTACAATGCCCCATTAGGGATGTATCTCACCCGACATCTGCAGCAATTGGAGAGACCCCAAAGTTCCTCACCAAAAGGATAAAGGGACTCCAAAATCTGTCATATGCTGCCAGATTGAAGAAACTCCAGCTCTATTCAGTCACATACCGTCTGCTCAGAGGTGACATGTGCCTGACATACAAGGCCATGTCCAACCCGGAATTAATGGACATGCTCCACCTCAAAAAATCCAAATCCACCAAAACCACTAGAGCAAGCGACTTAAACCTTAGCACGGATATAAATAGGACGTGCTGGAGGGATAGATTTATCACTCAGAGACTCCCTATGCTGTGGAATAAAATCCCGGTCCATGTGAGGCAGAGCACCTCGCTGACTCTGTTCAAGAGAAATCTAGACCTATGGATGGGAGATCGTAGGTTTACCCCAGGAATCATCTCTGTGTCACTGCTGGACAGAGGCACAACAAACTAATGGGCACAGTATTTTTTCATAAAAGGGGTGGCGTAAGCCACAATAATTTGGGGTAGGCTTATAAATGCCTTAGGGCAGATAGCCTAGTATAAACCTATGAACCTATGAACCTATGAACCTATTAAGAAATGCTTGGGCAAATTCTCCCATCAAATACAATGATTCATTAATAAGATTTGACAATGATTATTCTACAAAGGTGGTTTCAAAAAGAAAAGAATTTCTACCAATAAAAAAAACCTTGAAGAAAAAGCAACTGAAAGTCCATCTTTTATTTCCAGCAAGACTGAAAGTTTTTCTACCAAATGGAATAAAAATCTTTGAAACAGTAGATTCAGCAATAAAATACCTTACCAACAACAACATCCTAACACATGAAGAATCTATGGACTGGACAATAAGTACACCGAAGAGAAATGCTGAAGTAAATAATTGGAAAACTGTTGAGCAAAAGAAAAAACTAAAGGACAAATAATCTTATATATGTTATATTCTGTAAAAATCTAAATAATAATACTAACAACAAAAGAAAAGTTCTTACTGTCTTCAAGTTACACCAAAGCAGGTACTGTTTTCAATTATATTTTAAATGTCAAAATTAGCATAAATGTAAATACATTTATCTCAAATCACATCAATATACTAAGCATAATTTAAACATTACTCTATTTTTCATTATTATCCATCTATTATTTTCATATTCTTAATCAGAGTAATCAATGCATAATAATGTTCCCAAATAGTTTATTTATTTATTTATTTATTTTCTCTCTTTGTGTTTTGTTGTTTTTATTTTTCTCTTCTTTTTATTAAATCTTCATTAACTTACAATACTTTAATCAGTATATGGTTATATTGCTTAATAGGTATAGTAATGGCTGCTATATAACTTATTATTAGTTACATCCCTGATAGTATTACTTTTATAAGTTAAAAGTGTCCCTGTTTGGATAAACGCTAATGCTGGGCAGAAATGTGTTGCTTTTGAAATGAAGTATTTCAGTTAGGATGTATTGAAGTCTACTTTAAATAATCTTAAAAGATGTTCTGCCTTTGACCCATATGCACATACTGATATAGTCCAGTGAAAAAATATGTTTTAAGTGATATTTTGAGGCTATAAGTCAGGTGTGCTGTGGCTCCAGACATCCGGAGTTGAAAGATGCTTGTGACTAGCTTAGATATCCTGTCGTCTTTTCTTTTGTAGAGAAATAAGGCATAGCATGTTTAAAATGCAAAGTTTGACAGTTGTGAACACTACTCCACAAACTAGAGTGCTCACGTGCCACTACATGAGTTTGTCACCAAATAAGAGGAGGGAAAAGAAAAAAGAAAAAACACATACCTTTTCCCTGCTTGGTTCTCGAGACAATTTAACAGCCACAAACATCACTAGAAACTTAAGTTACTTATTGCTTGTCACATTTACTTGTGTACGCCATCCCTTGACTCTTTCTAATTGACGTCTAGTCAGAAAATAAGCTAGGTTCACATTTAAAGATACAGAAACCTAAATTCCTTCTAAGGAAACATAAATAATATAAAAGGTTCATATAAATATACACAGATATTTATTTTTGAAGCACTTTCAGTTTATGGCTACTGATGTCTTCTAGCACCTTGATAGATAAGGACATATATCTGCTTGTCTTTCTATCAGTTTAGATTTCCAGACATTTTAGCTATCCCTTACTATGTTTTATACAGCAGAGTTTAAAAAGCAGAAATTAATCATCAGCAAATAAAATCACTGCTGTTTTACAAACTATCTAAAGAAACTAGTAAATGTCAAGCAACTGACAGGTTTGTTTTGGGGAGGGTTGCCATTTCCCATGCTGGTGCTCCTGCAGAATACTACTGATGTCCTGCTGCCAAGGTATGCCCTCGGGTGGGCAGGTGGGATGCAACAAGAAGGTTGGATGTGCATTTGGCAAATCAAACATTTAGATGGCGGTATGGTATACTAGATGGAGAAAGTGGAAGCAATGATTGTATAGGCAACTATAATGAGTAACATAACAACAGTGGATTTGACCCGATGTGTCAATTATACAATGTTTATATCCCATGTAGCTTTGGGCTTTGTCGAAGCATCTGTGTTCTACACACATATTGTGTTGGATCTGATTTGAGTGGAAGGGGAGAGGCTTAGCCCACACCCTAATTTGTTACTGGGTTGCCATGCATTATGGGCATGCATTGTGGCAGGTACTCAACGGGCTATCCATCCTTAGATGGCTCATGCTGTTCCGTTTGCTCATCTGCATGGTGACTGAAGCTGTGCTCTTCTTGTTATGTTGTTCGGCTGTGGCTTCACCCTTCTTATAATATTGCCTGGCTTTTACATTATCAAGAATGACACAATACTAGTGTATGGGTATATCATGTTACTGTTAGTGTGGACAAGGATGCTTGACAATGCAACTATGATTCTTGGACCTTACTGCAGACGGGTGTGTTGTCTGGCAGTTGAGAGCCTGGTTGTTCCTGATCAGCGGACCTGTATTTTTGTGTTTCAATGTGACTGCATGAAAGGATGCCAGTATTGGTCTGCAAGTTTGGTGGGCAGTAGATTCGTTGGGGATTGATTTGAGGAGACACTTGTATTATGGCTGGGGCACTTGACATTTGATAAATATATCCTCTAAATGATGCGTTCTGTCTGGTCATTGGCTGTAAAACAACTTTTCTGAGAAATATTGTTGTGGTGCCAGTTAATGATTTGGATTAAATGTTTCTATATACAGTCGTGAAGCAATTGCCAGGATAAAATGGTACTCTTGTGGTGCATGGATCATCGTGGCTGCCCTCCGATGTTGGAGGAAAAACAAGCTTCTTGGACACCTTTTTGATGTGGTAAAGGTGTTACCCCATGGTTTGAATACGTTTTGTCTCTTTGCTGCAAAATGGGTTGGGAATGTTGGCCTGTAATATTTTCGTACATGGTGGTTTGAATCTTGGCAGCTTCCATTGTTTTGATGTGTTCTCCAGTATACTTTTGTTCAGTCATAGGATTGAATTACTGGTGTTGAGTAGGTCAGGATTGTATCTCCAGCACTTGTTGTCAGCAGATAGACGCACTGGTTGGGTGTCAGTCTAAGCTGTGGGAGTTGATGTGTGATATACATAGATGTTTGCTTTGAGGGTGTGGTCAAGTGCTGCAGTTTTACCTCTGTACTGTGTCAGTTTTCATTGTGCAGGGTCCCTCTGAGGGTTGATGGAAGTGTTGGCAACAAGACACTCAATCAGGTAACAACATTATGAGTGGTCTCTTGGATAAGGGAGCTGTCTAAATTGTGATCTTGTTGTCTCCAGCCATGGGAATTGTCATTGAAAAGCTGAAAAATGCAATCAGAGGAACATATTTAATGTCTACTAAAGAAATATTAATATACTTATACATTGTATCGCATTTCAGTTTATGTTAAACATGAAATATGATGTGGTTTCAGAACTATTCATGTTTTTATTCCAATATGACTTTGCAAATATTAATTTAAACACTGGTTTCGGACTTGAGTAGTCTAAAACAATTGCACAACAATGGTACTGTATTATACAGTAATGTCAGTAAACAGTTTTCAACAGATGTATGAAATATACAGTTATAGATTTTAACATGATGTTTATTAATACCCTAAATTATTTTGAAATGATACTACCTTAATCTAAATATTTGTACCTTTTGAAACCTGCTTAGAAGTAAGTATTATTGAATTACAATAAGATGAGTAAAGAATGTATGTATATATTTTAGCTGATTAGATTATCTTAATATATTATTCAATTATCTTTATTTAAAACTAAGAGGATAAGAGAAACTGATCCAAATATTATTTGTGAGGGTAGAAAGTTTGTTTGGTTAGATTCACTAACCAAACGAAGAGGTATATTACCTCATAGCAATAGGGAATGGTTTTAAGGTTAAGAATTACAAGTTTGGAAGTTCTTTGTTTTTTTTTATTCTATCACTTTGGTGTCACTCAGAAACATGCAAAAATCATACAAGAAAAACTTTTTGAATACTGTATCCAAGATGGAACTAAGAATAAACAATATTTACATAAACTCACACATAAAACAAACTCAAAACTAGGAAATGAAATGTTTATCCATAAATGTTAATGGTCTAAATAATAGTAATAAAAGGAGAAGCCTATTCAAGTACATAAACTTACATAAACCACAAATAGTCTTTTTACAAGAGGCACACTTATTAGATAGAGATATAAATAACTTAAATATTAATAATTACACAGTACTAATAAACTCTCAATACAAAACAAAAAAAAGAGGAGTAGCTATACTACTTCGCAACTCATCTATAACACCTAAAATAATTACTACTCATCAAGATACATCAGGTATGTTTTGTCTAGTTTCAATAGAGTTAAATAAGAGAATCTATACGTTAGTAAATCTATATTGGATCCCAGGACTAGGATTAAAAACAGTTAAACAGCATTTTGAAGAGATAATTCATTTAACTAAGGGTAGCCTGATATTGGCAGGAGACTTCAACTGTATAATGAATGAAAAAGATACAGATTCTAAATCCAAAAGAAGAAAACAACCCATCTCTAAAGCACTATCAAAATTTATAGATACATTGTATTTAAAAGATATAAATGAATTTGTAGAACCAGACTCACTAATCTTCACATTTTATTCTCATAGATATAAAACTAACTCTAGAATTGATAGAATATATGTTGCCAATGACCTAATAACAAAAATTGACAAAGTCAAAATCATAAATTGTCCTTTATCTGATCATAATGCCATAGTCTTTGAGATAGAGCTTACACCATTTTATTCAAATCCCATTACTAGGATACCTTCCTATATCACAAAATTGAGAGATTTCAAAGAATTTTATGAAGAAACAATCAAAAACTTTCTAGAAATAAATTACACAGAAGATATTTCAGAAATATATGTCTGGGATTCATTAAAAGCAGTTACATATGGGAAGATATTATCCTGGTACATAAATAAAAGGAAGTTATGGAATAAAGATATGCTAGACTTACAAAACAAAGCAGATAAATTGAAACTGGAAATACAAAAGGGTAATGCTACTCAAGTTCAAGAACTTACACAAATCAATAAGAAGTATACAGAATTGCTACACCATAAGATTATGATTAACTTAGAAAAGATAAAATAAACTCATACTCTACTAATTCAGCACACCTGAGATACTTAACTAATAGAACAAAAAAATAATTAAATCTAAGCAAATAAAAGAAATATTTATTCCCAATACTAACAAAAGAGTTACGGAACTAAATGATATTTTAGAAGCATTCAGACTCAATTTAACATTGATAATTCCATAAATACTCAAGATACACCTACTAAGGATATAAAAAATACTTAGAAAACAATATTCATATTAAATTAACACAAGAACAAATAGACATTATAAACAAACCAATCAATATGACAGAATTAAAATCACAAATTAAAAAGCTCAAGACAAATAAAGCACCTGGCCCAGACAATATGCTACCAGAAATGTATAAATTAATACCCAATCAAGCCATATCTTTATTATTAAAAGTATATGATATAGCCAATAAAGATTTGAATATACCACCCTCTTGGAAATATTCATTGATATCCCCAATTATCAAACCAGATAAAGATGAAAAACAGTGTTCCTCATATAGGCCAATATCATTACTCAATATAGACTACAAGATGTTTATGGCTATATACGCAGATAGGATCAAACACTTTCTTCCTTTCTTAATTCACAAAGATCAAACAGGTTTTATTAAAGGAAGAAATACTTCAGATAATATTAAAAGAATACTAACATTAATAGATTATAGCAAACATAAAGTCCTAAATTTAAATGTAATCTCATTAGATATTAATAAAGCTTTTGATTCGGTTAACTGGAACTTTCTTTCACTAGTTTTAAAAGAATATAACTTTCCTTCTAATTTTAATAATCTTATCCAAATACTATATGAAAAATGTACTGCATATGTTAAACTGGGATCATATAGATCAGGCCCTATAACAATAAAAAAGGGAACTAAACAAGGTTGCCCTTTATCACCATTGTTATTTGCATTACTCATAGAACCCTTTGCAAATCAAATCAGATCAAACAATAACATAAAGGGCATTTGTATTAATAAAATGTTAGACCTTAAAATCCAACTCTTTGCTGATGACATACTATTAACTCTCTCAGATATAAATGAGTCTTTGAATGCTCTATTTAACTCCATGAATAAATTTCAAAATATTTCAGGCTTAAAATTTAATGCAAACAAAACTAAAATTATGCCCTGTAATTGTAAAAAAAAAAAAAAATAATATAAACAAAAGATTTTCCAAATATATAGTAACAGAAAGTAAATTATTATATCTGGGAATAAATCTACTCAATGAATTAACAGATTCTCTAATATTTAACTATAATAAAATACTAGACAAAATAGAACAAACAATTGGTTACTGGAATAAATATATCTTTTCAACAGCAGACAGATTATATCTTATTAAAATAAACATATTTCCCAAAATATTATACTTAATACAAAATTTTTCATTGCCACCTCCCAAATATATTATTCAAAGATACAATAAACTAATTTTAAATTTTCTATGGTTTCCAAATAAACCCTGTATAGCCTTAAATAAACATTTGCCAGATTGGGAAGATGGTGGAATTAATTTACCGGATATTGATTTATATATTACCTCATCTGTTATTAAAAACATAACACTATGGTTAAATAATTCATACACACCTATATGGAAACAAGCCCATGATCAGATTTACATAGAAATCAATTATAATCACATACAAGACAACTTAACAGTAATACCATCACCCCTTATATGGATGTTAAAAGATTATTTTTAGGAAAAGAAATAATATTAATAAATTGCCATCAAACTATGTAAGCTCTACACTTTCAGTGTTCAGAACATATATAAACAAAATACCAAATATTAATTCTTGGATTTTTCTTATTTTCCTATAGCTTTTACACCAAATATTCTAGATACATTCCAAATATCTAAAATAAATATACTTAAAGAAGAAACATTACTCTTTTGGCATCAACTTATAGAGAAAGGGAAAATTCTAACAAAGGAACAGATAATTTATAATTATAATATAAATAAAGACAATTGGCTGTTTTACAAAATCTAAGGCATTTTCTTATAAATAAAATAGAACAAATGCAACCTTCAGTTAGACATGAAGCTCCAAAACTCATTGAATACCTTATTCTTATCACAAAACAGCCTTATCAGGGTACAGGTTATTTGTCTAATATCTATAAAATTGTTAAAAACAAAAACTATCATGAAAAATCATACTGGGATTATTATACTTTAATAAACAAACATCCTCCAGTTGAAGAAGAAAAAGTAATATTCTAAAATCTTCCAAATTTTCTACATTATCAAAATACTGGCAATTATTCACTTGGAGATATCTACATAGAAGTTTCTATACACAACATAGGTTAGCCAAAATGTATTCTATTGAAGATCAATGTTGGAGATGCCATACCAAGATAAAAGCAGATTGGCAGCATGTTTTTATGAATGTATATGTCTCAATATGTACTGGAAATCCATTAATTATTTTTTCAGACTGTTTATAATGATAATTTTCAATTAACAAAGTCTTTAATTTTATTCAACTCTCCTATTCCAAACTGTGTACCAAAAAGACACTAAAATTCTATAGTCACTATTGGCTATTTCACGTAAAATCATAACTATACACTGGAAAAATGAGGCTTCCTACGTTCAAGGAATTTGAGACTTTAACAACAACAGTTGCTCACATGGAAATATTAACAGTGAAGAACAGAACTAAAAGATCTACTTCTTACTATTACTCTTGGATGAAAGTACTGGAAATACTTGAAAATATCGAAGAAGATATATCATCTTATGTTTCTAACTTTACATAATATAGAATTTCAATGTTATTTGCATAGACACCAATGTAAATAGTTATATAATGGTTTGAAGTTAGTAATGTTTTAGAATTGTAAATATGTTATTTATCTTTATTTCATGTAATGTTTAAGACATCTTATTTGAAATAATAAAAAAATATTTAGAGAGAAATGAATTAGATATTATTGCTGATTCTATGTGTGTACATATATGTTTAGATAAATTGTCATTATAGTAATTAATTTATGTTCATTTCTTATTGAAGTATATTTATTTGTTTTTATTATTATATAACTTATATGATATTATTCTGGTTTTAATATAGTACTGTGGTAGTTTTTGTATTTTTTAAGATGTGTTGTAGTTCTATTATACATAGGTAAGCTGTTCATAGATACTCTGAGATGAATGGTTTAATTTTGATGTTGGTTGTTAGCCAGCATGTCCTATTGGTTATCTAGCATTTAAATAGTTGTATCATTATGATGATATTTTAGTATTGCATGGTCTGATGAAGTGGAGAACATCTGTGAAAGCGCTTACCCTGTTGAATTGGATTTAAAGGTGTGCTGTGTGGAACCATTCTGCTTCTTTTTTTACATAATTACATAAGTGAGTCTGAGCACTACTCTGACACAGTGTAAGTGATACTGAAAGATTCCAACACAACAAAATAACCACATAAATGAGTCTGAGAACTGTTGTGATGCACTACATTTGATGCTATATATAGGGGGTGACCAACATTATTACACAAGTGAATCTGAGCACTACTTTGATACAGTATAAGTGATATTAGATGGTTCCACTTCCATCTCAACAAAATAATCATTTAAATAAGTCTGAGCACTGCTATAATATACTACATCTGATGTTGTATATTTGAGGGGACCAATATAATTACACCAGTGGGTCTGAGCACTACTCTGATACAGTGTAAGTGATATTAGAGGGTTTCAACACAACAAAATAATCACACCAATGAGCCTGGACACTGCTGGACCAACATAATTACATAAGCGAGTCTGAGCTCTACTCTGATACAGTGTAAGTGATATTAGAGGTTTCCAACACAAGAAAATAATCACATAAATGACTTTGAGAAATGCTGTGATGCACTACATGTGAGACTACATATGGGAGGTGACCAACAAAATTCCATATGCGAGTCTGAGGACTACTCTGATACAGTGTAAGTGATATTAGAGGGTTCCAGCTCAACAAAATAATCACTTAAATGACTCTGAGCAATGCTGTCATGCACTGCATGCGATACTATATATGGAAGGGGGCCAACATAATTACATAAGTGAGTCTGAGCACAACTCCAACACAGTGTAAGTGATATTAGAGGATTCCAACTCAGCAAAATGATCACATAAATGAGTGTAAGCACTGCTGTAATACACTACTTGTGATTCGACTTGTGGGAGGGGACCACTATAATTACATCAGTGAGTCTGAGCACTTTTCTGATACAGTGGTAGTGATATTAGAGGGTTTGCAACACAACAAAATAATCACATAAATGATCTGCAGTGATGCGAGGTGTGGTACAAGTATCGGGGATGTCAACTGGGTCTTTGCGGGGTAATAAG
Organism: Protopterus annectens; assembly: GCF_019279795.1. Lineage (NCBI taxonomy): Eukaryota > Metazoa > Chordata > Ceratodontiformes > Protopteridae > Protopterus > Protopterus annectens. The sequence goes on from NC_056732.1 coordinate 1,764,069,901, forward strand.
GAGGTGAAGTTTGCCCTGAAGCGATCAGCCAGAAGGTTGGCAAAGTCAGCAGGATCAGTGTAAGTGGCAGCATTACTACTTCTAGACAAACTTGGGGTTTGCCAAGGAGGTTCCTAAAGTAACTGAAGAGGCCCTGCTGTGGCACACTACATGTGATACTACTTATGGGAGGGGACCAGCATAATTAGATAAATGCGTCTGAGCACTACTGTTATACAGTGTAAGTGATATTAGAGCATTCCAACACAACAAACCTATCACATTAATGAGTTTGATCACTGCTGTGATACACTACATGCAATGCTATATAGGGAAGGTGCCCAACATAATTACACAAGTGAGTCTGAGCATGACTCCAATACAGTGTAAGTGATATTAGAGGATTCAAACTCAACAAAATAATCACATAAATGAATGTAAGCACTGCTGTGATACACTAAATGTGATACTACATAGGGTGAAGAATGTCACAAGGTACCCTTACAGTAAATAACATCACCAGCACTGCAAAGTATGGCAATGGGAGGTAGAGCGGGTGGAATGGCCAGAAAGTAATGTCACCTACAGGTTTACATGCTCACAGTTACTTGTATACACAGTAATGCACACACACACACACACACACACACACACACATTTGCCAGTACAGAGTGTCATAGGTCCATGTGTTCATGTGTGTGTACCATGCTAATGGCCATGGAGTTATTACAAGCCTAGCTCATGGGAATACCCTGGCATCATGCTACCTGGCATTTGTCACAGTGCATATATCAAATACTGCCACATGAGTGATACCAAGGGTGACAGTTATATTCACCATCCACTCATCTGGATTTCTCTTGAAGAAGGCCAGTGAGGTGTTTTGACTGACATGTATGCAACATATATCACATAACGTGGCCAGTGTCTGGGTTCTGGACCTGTCCCCAAGCATGTTCTGTTGAATGTGGTAATGCGGTTGAGACATCCATGGCATGTGGTGCATACAGATTAGGTTTCCTAGCTGTGGCATTTGTAACACAACTGGGTAGACATGGCACTTTCAGTCAAACAAGGATTGCCTGTAAGTAGCCAAGATGTGACTGGGAACACTTGGAAGTTTTGGCCTCTGTCCATATTGGACAGTTGTTTCATGCCTAGGTCCTACATGTGAGGTACACTTGCAGCCTACACAGTTTTTGAAGGTGTCTAGTGAGTTACATGGCAAATGGGCCATTGTACCTGCTGATTGGCCTAATAGGGGGGGAGTAGAGGGAGACATTGACCTCTTCATTCCTGGATGACACACCCTTAGTTATGTGATGTGCCACATGGAAGGACTTTCTGTCTGCAGTGGCCATGTGGTGGTTAGAAGAGAGGTTGCTGTCAAGCTTTGTTCACAGACCTCTTATAAGGCCACCTGTGTCCAGTGAACTACCAACAATGTGGTCATTTGTGGACAGCACATTGATTCAACAGGGAAATGGGACACATTTCTTGCCATTGAGATTAAGGCCAGTGTTCTGACAATAGTTGGAGGTCTCAGTGGCGTCTTTGTGAGGATGTAAACATATAATTGGGATGTAAACATAGCCCCAAATTAGCAATTGTCAGCAAACAATGTTAGCCACAGTTCATTTGTGTTGGGCTGGAAGTCAGAGGCACACATAACAAACAAGAGTGGACCCACAACAACACCCTGTGGTACTCCACTCATGACTGTTTGGCAGTCTGACATGAAGTCCACTACTTTCACACTGTGGGTTCCATCCGTGAGCCAGTTTGCAGACCACTTAGTGACATAGGGATTACTGAATAGATGAGAGTGTTTGCCTATGATTCCTGAGTATGGAATTGTATCACAGGACTAGAAGGGCCACATATTTTGTTTTGGACTCCATACTGTTACATAGTTATTTCACATGACAAATGGATTATAGGACTGCAGAGCATCCACAGCTACTACAACAGTCTGTAGAGTGGACGTTTGGTAGTGTACTGGGTGGACCACACAAAGTATAGCAAAACCCACCTCTCCAATGGATATGGATCACAATGTTGATGACACAGAGACACACAGGCACTTGCCAAGAATGAGATTCAAGCTCCTACCTATCTAGTTATGGCTACTACAGTGTTATGTCTTTATCGCAAGCACCACAGAGCTTATAGGTAGAAGGGTGTCCAAAAGGTGAGTTACATCAGCAGCCCTTGTAAAGTATGACACTTTGTAATATACTGGCTGTGGATGGACACAAAATCCTTTAAATTACAAATATACACACCCACACGCACACACTCACACAGACACAATTTTCAATTTGCCAGGACTGAGTCTGGAACCACTACCTAACTAGTTTGCTGCACTATAGTATCATGCAGTTATCTTAAGCACCATGGAACATGTAGGGCTAAGGGCTACCCAAGGAGATCTTTCAAGGTGACTGACATCAGCAGGAGTGCTGAAGTAGGCCACTGGGAAGTCTACTAAGTGTGAATGGCCTCAACCCCTCAAAATTATTAACTTACAAACACAAACACTTTCAATTTGCCAGGACTGAGATTAGAACCACTACCTAACTAGTTTGCTTCACTATAGAATTATACAGTTACCGCAAGCGCCATGGAATTTATAGATTTGAAGGTTGTCCAAAGGTATCTTTAAAGGTGAGTGACATCAGCAGCAGTGCTAAAGGAGGGGGAAGAGAAGTGTAGTAAGTGTGAATGGCATCAAAATCATGACTCTACAAACACACACACTTTTACATTTGGCTGGACTTAGATTAGAACTCCTACCTAACTATTTTTTTTGCACTATTGCATTACGCAGTTATGACAAGCATTACAAAGCTTATAGGTTTAATGGGTGTCCAAAAGTATCTTTAAAGGTGAGTGACATCAGCAGCAGTGCTACAGGAGGGGAAAGAGAAGTGTAGTAATTGGGAATGTTATCAAAATCATGACTCTACAAACACACACACTCTCACACAAACAGGCGTACTTTTACATTTGCCTGGACTGAGATTACAACTCCCACATAAGCAGTTAGTGGTACTATACACAGTTATCACAAGTGCCACAGAGCCTATAGGGCTGATGGCTAACAAAGGCATTTCTTACATGAATGCCATCAGTACATCTTGTGATATGGGCAACAGAATGTGTACTGGGTGGGTACACACACATCAGGACTGAGATTAGAACCCCTACCTAACTACTTATTTCCTCTAGTATGCTATATATTTATCAAATGTGCTACTGAGCTTACAAGACTGAAGCTCATCCAAAGGTACTTCTAAGGTGACAAACATCTGCAGATCTTCTAAAGTGGGACTATGGGATATGTAGTGGGTGGGAAAGGCCTCATAATGCAACTCTCTCTATCACTGTCTGTCTCTTTCTTCCCCATATCTATGTGTGTGTGTGCATGCTTCCCATATTGTTGTATGTTGGCCATAGATATGTGTGTGTGTCACACACAAGAGATGCAGCTTTACCACATCTGTGTCACCTACATCTGCCTGTGTGTTTTTCTGACATGTGTGTGTGTGTGTGTGTGTGTGTGTGTGTGTGTGTGTGTGTGTGTGTGTGTGTGTGTGTGTGTGTGAAGAGACCATAGGTTTACATATTGGAGTGCGTACGACACCTGCAAATTACAGATATCCATAGTCGACTGCAGTTTAAGACATGGGCTTCATTTCTCTAAGTGTAGAAACATGTCCAGTATGGCCTTCTATGTTGAGTGTGTGAATCCATTCCAAGGAAAGTTCTACTCCAGTCCAGGGTGTTGTGTGCTCCAGCTATACCTTGCAACCTGTTTCTTCAGGATATCTGTAGAGAGTTTGTCAATATGGAGACACAATGGCCAATGGCCAAACATAGGGGGATACTGTAACTATGGTTCTTATTACTGTCTGTGTTACTTGTGTAACACAGTTGTTGTTTTTTTTCAGTGATTTTGTGACAGCTGTAATGTGTGACACTGTAATGTCTTGTGTCAACTACTGGCAGATATCATTGGTTGATTACAGTTATTTACCAGGAAACTACAAAAGGGATGATGCACAAAGCAATATTCTGAGGCAAAGGCTTGACATTGTGGCACAATCCAGCCATTGTGGAGGCAGGGCTACAGCTGATTGACTAATGGGTCTGTGTAAATGGTCCAGCATCTTGGTGGTATGCTGGCTGGGGATCTCCTTGTTGTGAACTTGTCATTTTACCTGACAGGTCATATCCTGGTGTGGGCAAACCTCTTAATCATACAGATTCTTCCAGGTAATCCAGAGCCAGACCTCATATATCTGGTCAGTAACCCTTCATATTGTGGTTTACAGGCAGGTCTGTTGCTATTAATTCAGGGGTTTGTAGGCAGGGGGAATTATGAGCAGACATTAGAGTTTCAGACTTCGCACCCTCCATGACATCCATGCTTGTACACCCCCTCTCTGTTATTCTATCCATTTCAAAACAGTATGACAGCAATATCTCATAAGTATCGGGTCTATATTAGAACATCGAAGTTTCACAACTTAGAATGTTCCAATATTGACCCCTATTCAGCGAACGCTGACAACATCGAAGATGCAGAACAGCAAATTTTTTCCTAGGGAAAACATTTGTTGTTCTGAAACACATACACACAATACAAGCTCACCAAACAAACAGCAATCCACACATATACACCTAAAATCTTACATCTAACCCTACACTAAACTGTACATGCACCACTAACTATCCACTTACCTTAACCCAAACCCTAACCCTAAGGTCCGTCACTATCGCACACTCACCTCACCCGTACCCTAACCCTAACTCACCTAACCCTCATGTCCACACAATCGCACACTTACCTGACCTGCGTCTTAACCCTAACTCACCTAACCCATGCCCAATCGCACACTTACCTGAACCTGACCCGTAACTTTCCACCATAGTGCTGAAAATAGCGAAGCGCCAGAAACAGACAAACAAATTCTTTCCCTAGGAAAAAATTCAGTTTTCTGCAGCTTTGCTATTTTCAGTGTTCACTGAATAGGGGTCAATATTAGAACACTCAAAGTTGTGAAACTTCGATGTTCTAATATAGTCCCTAAGTATCCTTATAGTTGACCCTTTATTCCAGCAATATTTCTGGGTTTGTCCACAGTTCTTGCTCTAGGAGGTTGAGAGGCATGATGGTGGCATTTGGCAGCATGGCCTTGCATTTGTTTTCTGCTTACTGTGTTAGGTTATACGTTAGGACCCCATGACATTCCCTACAATGGCTCTATGGGTGAAGCATGGCCCTTTGCCAGAGTCCTGTAGGCCATGTGAGACTGATGCAGGCCATCTGTAGCAAGCCAGTGCATTCTGTCACTTATACATTCCCAGGCTGCAAGCCAGTGGATCCCCCTGGTGTGACAGTGGTAAGTGGGTCAGGTGTTACTGGCAATCCTTCCTGTTCATATTGCTTCATCAGTCTGGTTGTTGGCAAGGTGCTGCTTATGGCTAGGGACACACCTGCATGGGACACCTAGTCAGCATGCTGCATCATGTGTGTTTTCCCATACTCAGTGGGGTCATTCTGGAATCATTCCAACAGCAAGGATCTCACCTGTGAGATACCTGTGGCTGTTGGGGGGGGGTGACCTGAGTGCATTTGTGATATGAAAGCTTAGGGCACCTGCCTCACAAGAATAACTGGAACCTTCTCCATATCCCACCTTGAGTGTGGACATCAGCAGTCTGGCATTAGTTTAGAACTGTGGCTTTGTGGTGTGGCAGTGATTGGGAGGGCAACAAGGAATTCCATAGTGGAGGGACAACTACTGTTATGCTAACTTCTATATATAATTCCACAGATGTGTGCAGTTGAGAGTTATTATAGACACTACATAGAGTACTTCCACCTGTCTACTGTTTCCATGTACGGCCCCCTGTTCATGGCCTGTCCAGCTTTCCACCAGTGACTGCTATTGACATCTGGATAGTGTACAACTGTTAACATGGGTGTAGCTGACAAGCAGATTGGTTGGCACTGAAGTTCTTGGAACATGGCCCTATCGACCACAGTACTGTACCGAGGAAACTGAAACAAAACATGTAGGTCTACATGCTGACCACTTCCTGACAATATTAACCATGCACCCAGTTAGCACACTGACCCCTGCATATTGTGGACATGAACCAAATGATCGTGTTGACTGGGACAGGTCTGGCAATCTGTGCTCCAGTCATATTACTCTACAAACTTATATGTTACTGTATTTCTGTGTGTGGGGGAGCAACCTGAGAACTTTACACATTTGCACTGACTGTAGCGATATTTCACTTAGTCTGTTTGCTTCCATTTAGCATAGTATTGTGCCCTACCTTGCAGAAAGGAGACATATCAGTATTGAACACAGGTTAGACAGTAATGGCATACATTTCAGTTTCAGGCTTCCTACCCTTCAAAAGTATACTGCAACTGCCAGACCTGTTGTAGTATTCGGTGTAGGTCTGTAGGGGGGATGTTCACTATTGCCTGCATTTGTGGACCTTTACCCGACCTTTCTTTATGGTCATCTACACCTGTCCTGCTAGGTGAGACTGGAGGTGGGTATGGGAACCCTCATTGACATCCATGTGTGTGACCTATGGCCACCCATTATTTGGCCCACCACATGTACTGTGGTGAGAGTTGTCACCTTGAGTACTACTGCCTAGTATGGTGACACCAGTATTTGTTATGGATTTCCTGCTGTCCCATATGGCTGTCACTTGTCTGCTGCTATCCCATTTGGCCACCAAATTCCCTTGCATGCTTGCATCCATACCATAGATAATACTATCAAAACATACTACTCTATTCAGTAATTGTTAGGAATAGTGACGTACCTTGTGCCTGCAGCAGTTGTGAGAATTGTGCTGGAGGGCTGATTATGTTGGATGCACGCAGTACACTGCCTATACATGGTAAGGCACAGGTAGTGTCATGTCTAGTCTCCCTTTTACTGTATATGCGAGTCAGAGTGAGGTATCAGTCCTTGGATCCCTACAGTGTCAGTGTATGTGCTGTGCATTGCCTCTTTGCCAAGGCATAGGCATATTGGGCATGCCTCCATCTGCCTCCAGGGGCAGGTCAGGAAGTTCTCCTTCAAATCTATCTGTGCCTGTGGTGACCTTGGCAATGGTGGGGGGGTTGTGTGGCCATTCCCTGTACTGTTCCTGCTGCAGCTGTTTCCACAGGATCATATTGTGTAGCATGGCACATACTACGAACATTTATGCACATGTGGCTGGAGAGTACTGCAAGGCTCCACCGGATATGTCAGGGCAATGGAACTGTGACTTGAGAATCCCAAACACGTGCTCTATAATAATCCTGGTTTGTGTGTGTGGTTCATTATGGTGTTCTGGTGTGGGTTGGTGTGCATTTCTGATGGGTGTCATCATCCATGGCTCCAGTGCATAGCCAGCATCCCCCACTACATGGCCAAATGGGATGTCCCCCCTAGCAAACCCCTGATACAGCTGTGAGGAATGCTAGATGTGGGAGTCATGATAGCTTCCAGGGCTTCCAGCACACACTTGCATGATAATGCCCTGGTCATCGCACATGACCTAGCAATTAGAGTGGAAGCCCTTGCAGTTTATGTAGACCGGGTGGTGTTTTGATATGGATGTGTGTGCAGTCTATAGCACCCACTACCTCAGGGTATTCTGCTATACTGTGGAAGAGACACATATTGCTGGTCAACACCTCATGGGTGCTGAGGAAATATATGTGCTCACTGGCATGTGCTGACATGGCATCCAGGAACTGGTAGAGTACCCTGGATTCTGATGCCTGTGAGACCCCCATGATATCCCCAGTTGGTCTTTGGAAGGTACCTGTGGCTAGTATCCTTAAGGTTACACATACCTTTATATCCACTGGGATGTCTTCCCCTCTGTTGGTTCTGTGTCTGAGGCGGGGCCAGCACAACCTGATGATTTGCTGTAGAATATTCCTGTCTGCCCTATAGTGCTCCACTATCTCCAGCTCATGTAGTCCCTGGTAGGTTACCCTGGGTCTGTACCGTCTTCTCCTCCTCATCACTGTGGGATGGTTGTCAGCATTTTCCTCCTCACCACCCTCAGTCTCTAGCATATACTGATAGATCAAAGCGACAGCAGCCCCAAACATGTTTTGTTAGTTTTGTCAGTTTAAAATTCCCTGGAATGTGTACACCAGTGGTATAGAGTTTGTGGGGAAAAAACAGACTGAAAGATGTCAGCATAGTTTATATTAGTGTGCTGGACTGCTGCATGTGTAATTGGCTGATTATGATACATTCTACCTGCCAGCTATGCTAGTTCTCCTGGACTGCCTTCCTTCTGCTATTTCCCCTTCCTATTTCCTCCATGTTTAAGCCCTGTGGCATGCCGTGCATACCCAGTGTGCAAATGTAAACAGCGCTGCTATTTTTTCTTGTTTTCTTTTTTTTGTTTGTTTTTTTAAAACCTGGTACATGCCATGCACACCCATTTAGGCAATGTAAGTAGTGCTAAGCAACCTGTGACACCCCTCCCTTCCTTAGATGTGCTTAGTTAAGGGCAAACACAGGCCACAGAGCTCTAATGAGCTTACAGCAAGCATGACACACCCCCTTTTGAAGTCATCTAGCTTTCCTGCTTACACGGTCATGTTGCTGCACCTACACAGATAGGTGCAGTCTGACACTTAGAAGAAATCTGTGATTCAGTATAATCCCCCTCATTTGCATACCCCGCTGCCTTACTCCATAGTTACTACACTGACATGGAGCCTTTCCCCTTAGCAACCACTATTCCCTGGCATTGTTTACATTTTCCATGCCATTGACTATAATGGCAAAATGCAGAGTTCTCTTAAAATTCATTTTTCCTTTTTTTTTTATTTTCCATCTGATCCCATTTGCACGCCATGGCCCTAAGCTTAAACAGCTGAGATCGACCAAAACAATAAAAGTTGTATTTTATAAGATTAGAATTATTTTTAATGCCAATGGCCATATATATGGCAATTGGCATGGCTAACACTTCTAATACATGCTTTCTTTTGAGCTGTCATGCCTCCATTTTGTACTTTGCAGAAATGTATTCAGTTACTAACTCAATACATTTCTGCAGTGTACACTATTCCTGCATGGAAACCTGCCTGCTTGCTGGATCACTAATTCACCTCATTTGCATGGTTTTCACCAGCAAATGAAATAACTAGCATATGGCAGTGTTGTCCATGCAGGAATAGTGTAGGAGCGCTCGTGCACGTCCAGGGAGCCTTATACTGAATCGCTCGGTGGCCATCTTCCGTGCCGCAGCTCTTACACTATTCCTGCACGGTGTGCAGGCATTCTTGAATCCTGGGGTCTGTCTTTTCCTTTTTCTTATTTCCATTTTCTTCCCTTTCTGACTTCCCTTTTCATATTTTCCCCTTCTTGGTTTCACTTCAACTTCTTTTTTCACTTTCATTTTTTCTTCCATTCTCCTTTTTCCCTTCCCTTTTCTTTTCTGTCTACCTCTTCCTTTCTCTATTTCCTCTCCCTTTTAAGTATTATGTTTTCTATAATTATTTGTAAGTGGTATGAGAGGTAAAGTTTATTTACCCAATATTTGTCAATATTTGTGTATAAACTTGCTCATACACTCTAAAAATTCACCAGGTTCCAATACTGAATAAAATAACTATTATACAATGACCCCTCCATTAATATTCAAAAACGTGCATGCTGATTGGTCAGCGTACATGTTGTAAATCCAAGTTATAGTAATGGAAAAAGGTCCGGTTGCCCAGACTTTTTCCATTACTATAACTCTTACAGCAACACTGTCTCGCTATGTTAAACGAGTTTAACATAGCGAGACAGCTTTAAAAAAAGCAACAGAGATTCTCCGTTGCTTATTTTAAAGCTGTCTCGCTATGTTAAACCCATTTAACATAGCGAAACAGTTTGTAAAAAGCAACGGAGATCTTGCTTTCTCCATTGCTTTTTTCAAAACTGTCTTGCTATGTTAAATGAGTTTAACATAGCAAGACAGCTTTAAAAAAAGCAACAGAGATTCTCCGTTGCATTTTTTAAAGCTGTCTCGCTATGTTAAATCCATTTAACATAGCAAAACAGTTTGTAAAAAGCAACGGAGATCTTGCTTTCTCCATTGCTTTTGTCCACAGCTCTGATGTACTGCGTGGGCATATGCATGCGCAGTATATCAGAAGTGCCGCAGAATACCAGACAGCTGCAGAAGGGCAGCAAGGAGGCATTGTACAATGCCATTATTTAAGAAAAGTAATTCTTTTTTTTCTTAGATAATGTCATTGTATAATAGCAATAACCCACTTCTGGGTGTGGGTAATGCTGGATTTACCCATGGTTGACTTTGTTTGGCCACTCGGGCTTCGCCCTCGTGACCAAACCACGCCAACCATGGGTAAATCCAGCATTACCCACACCCAGGCGTGGGTTATTGCTATAATAACACCCAGTCAATATCGCATGGCACCCAAAGATACAAGTCTTCCTTTATTGTAAACCACACATAGAATCGAGTGCTTTCATCCTCTAAAACCAGGACTTCTTCAGAATTAAGCAATTCACCAAGTAAAATACAGTTTATAGTAAAATGCCTTATTAATTAACCCTTTGTACAAAATTAAAGGTACAATACCAAAATAAACTATACATGCCATTTCTATTACTAACACCGTAAAAAACTGAACACATGCATGAGTAAGCCTTACATAAAAACACATCTACTTTTATATAGTACATTTATAAGAAATATTTGTAAAAAATGCAAAATAAAAACAATTAAAATGACATAAGGCTTTCTTAATCAAAAAAAAGCTGTAATGAAGGTTTGTCATTTAAACCGGGGGAATTCTGTGCATTTAATTTAATCTGCCATATAGTTTCTCTAAGTTCTAAAGAAGTTTTCAAGTCACCCACTTTCAGGTTGACCAGCACTTGTTACAGAATGAAAAACTAAAAACTTTTAAAATTAGGGCACCTCAAAGAATGCCCATATAGGACATTACTATTATTGTGCCTACTGATATTACAGAAGTGCTCATATATCATTTTCCTTAAACACTTTTCCATTTTGCCTATGTAAAACACTGAACAAGAAGAATATAGTGCTAAGTAAACCACATTCTTTGTTTAGCAATTTCCCCTGGGATTAGTTATTTGAATACACTTACTGAACACACCCTGACAGGTTTCAAATCCAGTTTTTATAGGAAGCCAACTTTCAGTAATACTTATCTGGACTTTTGAAGCTGTTGCCCTTTTTCAGAAACAAAGAGTATTTTAAAGGGTCAATGTATAAGGGCAGTCAGGATGACTTCCCATTTTTAGGACGTCCATAAAGAATTAAGACATATTGGTAAAATGTTTTGGATCAGAGTTACCATATAAATCTTGTCCAAGAAACTTGTGATTATATCTTGGACTAATGGGGTTCTGAGTACAAACCCCTTTTGGGGTCTACTACCACAGGCCTTATAGAAGAACAAGGTGAGGTAAATTATGAGAGGTCATTGGTGGTACAATATGGCCCATTTTCTAAAGGAATTAAAGAATTTATTAGTAGAAATTGGAATATTCTTAGGGGTAACCCACAGTTGCAGCATATAGTAGGGGTACAACCAACATTTGTGTTTAAAAGGGTCCCAATTTAAAATCTAAGTTCAAAATAATAACTGACAAGGTGAAGTTTAACAGTATGAACAACGGAGCATCTAAATGTAGAATATGTTCCTAATGTCAATATATTTTGAAAACCACTACGATAGTTTTAAATAATGCTGCTAGATCACTAATAAGGTTTGCTAGGGGAAATTGCCAGACAAAGAATGAGGTTTACTTAGCACTATGTTCTTGTTCAGTATTTTATGTAGGCAAAATGGAAAGGTGTTTAAGGAAAAGGATATATGATTACTTTGTAATATCAGTAGGCACAATGATAGTAATACCCTATTTAGGCATTCTTTGAGATGCCCTAATTTTAAAAGTTTCAGTTTGCCATTCTGGAACAAGTGCTGGTCATCCTGAGAGGGGGTGACTTGCAAACTTCTTTAGAACTTAGAGAAGGTATATGGTAGATTAAGTTAAATGCACAGAACTCTCCCAGTTTAAATGACAAGCTTTCATTACAGCCTCTTTTGATTAAAAAAGGCTTAATGGTGTTTTAGTTGTTTATATTTTGCATTTTTACAATTATTTCTTATAAATGTCCTTTATAAAAGTAGATGTGTTTTTATGTAAGGCTTACTCATGCTGGTGTTCATTTTTTTACAGTGTTAGTAATAGAAATGGTAGGTATGGTTTATTTTGGTATTGTCTCTTTAATTTAGTACAAATGGTTAATTAATAAAGCGTTTTACTATAAACTGTGTTTTACTTGGTGAATTGCTTAATTCTGAATAAGTCCTGGTTTTAGAGGATGAAAGCATTCAGTTCTATGTGTGGTTTACAATAAAGGAAGACTTGTTTTTATCTGGTTGGTCTTTCACCATCTTTGGGTGCATGCGGTATTGACTGGGTGTTATTGCTCATATACTCTGCTAATCATATTCATGAAGTCCTTCCTCTTGGTACATAGGTTCATAGGTAATTACTAGGCTAATGGCTCAAGATCCTTTACAAACCTATCCAATAATATCCAGGAAATGACAACAATATATCTTCATTTCCCACATATGAGATGGGGTAGTATCAGTGTAGTGAGTCTTTAGGTGTTGGAACCCTGAGTCATTTTACAGACTGCCTTTGTCCATAAGGGGCATGGGCAGTACTCCAAGAGTAAATTTACGCTTCCCTATCCATTTATCCAAATTCTTTTTTTTTAATAGAGTAAGGGATGGGATTTGCTTTATGAAGTTAGGAAGTTTATTCCATAGATGAGGTAGCCTTTGGGATATGAATCTGTCTCTCCAGCAAGTTCTGTTACAGTCAAAGATAAGGTTCAGGTCCATGGAATGCATAACCCTCACATAATGTTTCTTGTGAATATATACCATTTTCATCATGGCTAGATCAGGAAACACCTTGTAGGTTAGGCATACGTTATCTCTCATTAAACAATATCAAATTCAGTAAAGGGACAGGGCCTTTTAATCAGTCTGCATAAGACATGTGTCTTACACTTTGTATTTTATTAGTAAGAAACCTCTGGCCCAATCCAATTGGTGTAAGTGCCTGGTTAGGTACATGCAGAAGGGAACATTGTACTCGATTATGTGCCTGATGAGGCTGGGTACAATGGCAGTATGACTTCCTTTGATCTTGATGCCATGCCTTTACTGATAATTTGAGCCACACAGAATGATCTCCTCTCTATTGTAGCTACCTGGTGGTCAAAGGTTAGGTTACTGTCTATCTATGTTCCTAGGTCCCACACCACTGAGTCTACTTTAGGGGTGTACTTTCAATATTACAATTTGCAGGGATATCTGATTTACCAAAGGGTATGATTGACATTTTTTAACATTTAATCTCACACTATGGTTTTGGCAGCAGTCATTGTCATTTTTAGACCTGTTTTCAGGACGTTAATATAATTTGGAGATTTAGTGATTTCTCCCGCTTACAGTCATCTGTAAACTTGGTGTACCAGAGCCCCTAACATTGGCCTTCACTTCAGAGAAGTATATACCAAACAGGAGTGGTCCCAACACTGAGCCCTGTGGAACACTGCTAGTAACAGGTTTCTTATCAGACGTGGATATACCTATCTAGAAACATGTATCGTACCAGTTAGCCAGTTTGCTATCTGTCTAATGATGTAGGGGTTTATGTCTAACTCAGTAAGTTTATCTATGATCCCCAAATGGGAGATTGTATTGAAAGCTTTGGCCAGATCTAGATAAGTAGTGTGTACTGCTTTACCCTCATTCATGGCCCTGGTGACTTTCTTGAAGAAGTCTACCACATTGAGCATGCAAGGCCTCCCTTTGACAAAGCCAAATTGCATCTGGTACAGGGTCTGGATTTCCTTTGTCATTATTGATAAGGTTCAATGTAATTCTCTTGAAGGCCTTGCAGATAAGCCTAATCAAGCTTATGGGTCTGTAGTTCCCTGGGTCAGTTGATGGGCCCCTTTATGCAGAAAGACAACTGTTGCAGTCCTCCATTCCTCTGAGACAAAGTCCATCTGGAGGCTGTGGTTAACAAGGTTTCTAGTGGCCCTGATAGATTCTGTTTTAAGCTATTTAAGAAACATCCTGGAATGTTGTCAGGAGCCATGGATGCTGTGTTTTTGGCTTTAGTGACTGCAGCTAAGGACCTGATGTTCCTCGTGTTTCACTGCTGCAGTCATTATACTTGGGTTATCCTGCCGTCAGACGGTCCCGCAGTTGGCCAGAGTTCCAAAGTCTTGATCCGGCGTCGCTTGCTGTCGTGTCTTCCCTGACATCAATGCGCCAGGGGTATATAAGATGCAGCTGATGCCATTTTCTTCAGTCTTTCTTGCCGCACGGTGCCCAAAGCAGAAGCAGTTTGCAAGTGCCGGTCGGCCGACTCCTGAGATTTTCATTACGAGTTTCAGAACCGAAGTCTTCTATAAAGCTAAGTACCCCATTGGGGAAACTTTTTCTTGCCTCAGACTGATGTCAGTAAAAGTTAATAATTATATTTCTTGTGGGAAGCAAATACCTCATAAGGATTTTCATTCTTATTGTATCCCATCCCTAGGCCCAGACCACGACGTCACTAGTTGTCGGTTTTGTGCTAGGTTTAACAAACGCACTACTAAACATCGGTTTGATTTTGCCCGACATTATTTTGGCAGAAAATTCAATTATACCATGCCGTCGGAACTACCGACGACCAGGATGCACAACAAATGACGACGAATCCTCTTCTAGGCCAGTCGCCGGTTCTCTGGTTTTCAGTGAGGCGCATTCGCAGCCCCTGACGACCGGTTCTTTAGAACCACAGGCCACCACCGACTCCCTCGTGGAGATGGCCAGGCCACAGGATACTGAAGATTTAGGGCTTACAGAAATTAACCCTTCAGAGGGATCCAGAGCTGCTGAGCAGCCCTCGGCTTCAGAGGGGGTATTCAGACCTACTTAACTTACCATTAAACCTTCTGCCAAGTCTAAAACCCTTTTTAAAAAAACAAAGAAACAATTACAGCATTCTCCAGGACAGGCCTCCATACCTAAGAAACAGATGCTCAAGATGGCCGAAGACTTAATTATCTATCCCGGCAGAGGGCTCCCTCCCAAACATCTCAGATGCTCAGGTGATGGCTGCCCTCTCCAAAGCAAAAAACACTGCTTCCATGGGGCCAGATGGCATCCCAGGTTGCGTCCTACATGAACTACAAGAGGAACTAATCCCTCAAATAAAACAGCTATACAATCTAAGCCTCACTACAAGATATGTGCCCACAGAATGGTGTACGGCAACAGTGGTCCCACTCCACAAAGGTGGAGCCTCTACGGACCCTGGAAACTATCGCCCCATAAGCCTGACTAGCTTAGTCTGCAAGGCTATGGAGAGGATCATCATGGAGCTCATAAACAAAGACATTGGGGACATATAGACACTAGATCCTACCTAGTTCGGCTTTGTCAAGGGCAGATCCTGCCTTTTGAACCTGGTTGACTTCTTTGAAACAGTCACCAAAGCCATAGATGAAGGGAAGGTAGTCCACACAGCCTATCTGGACCTTGCAAAGGCATTTGACACAATACCCCACTCGGGCATCATAGATAAGCTATCCAGCTTAAATATAAACCCCTATGTCACACGATGGATCACAAATTGGCTCAAAGACAGAACCCACAGAGTGAGAGTTGCTGGAGCCATGTCAGACTCGAAACCGGTCACAAGTGGTGTCCCACAGGGTTCTGTCCTGGGACCACTCTTGTTTGGTATATACTTTTCCGAGGTACAGGCAAACGTGGGAGGACTATGGCTCACCAAGTTCGCAGACGACTGCAAACTGGGCGCCATAATCAATTCTCCAGCTGACACAAACATCCTTCAAAAAGGTCTCACAGAGACAGATAACTGGTGCCAGTGCCATGGTTTAAAGCTAAATGCCAAAAATGTATAGTCATACCCTTTGGCAAAAACAATGTGCCCACAAATTACCACATAGGCGGAAACCCATTAAGTACAGAGAAAGTTATTAGGGACCTGGGGACCCAAGTTGATAGCAATCTCACCTTTGAAAACCACATTGCCAAAGTGGTTAGAAAGACCTTCTACATAGCCCACCTCATCACGAAGGGTTTCACATCTAGAACAAAAGAGGTAATTGTGCCCCTTTATTTATCCCTCATCAGGCCCATCATAGAATACAATGCCCCTTTTGGGATGTACCTTACCCGACACCTGCAGCAATTAGAAAGACCCCAAAAGTATCTCACCAAGAGGATCATGGGTCTCAAACAGATGCCATATACTGCTCAGTTAAAAAAACTCCAGCTCTACTCAGTTGCATACCGCCTACTTCGAGGCGATCTATGCCTGACATACAAAGCTATGTCAAATCCAGAATTAATGGACATGCTCCACCTCAGTAAATCTAAATCCTTTAGAGCCACATGCTCGAGGGACTTGAACCTCAGCACAGAAATAAATAGAACTTGCTGGAGAGACAGGTTCATAACCCAGAGGCTCCCTTCGCTCTGGAATAGAATTCCAGTTCATGTGAGGCAGAGCACCTCACTGAATCTCTTCAAGAAGAATCTCGATAAGTGGATGGGGGATCGTAGGTTTGTCCCAGGGATTACTCCCGTGTCACTATTAGACAGAGGCATAGTAAACTAAACCTTAAAAGGGCACAGTATACTCAAATCAAGGGGTGGTGTAAGCCATACAGAATCGGGCTAGGCTTATAATTGCCCCAGGGCAGATAGCCTAGCATGAACCTATGAACCTATGAACCTATGATCAGGGGTTCCCATCCCCCTCCTGATAAAAGGCCTAGACAGGATGCAGACTATGACTCATCTGACCAGGTTTCCATTTTTTCGGATTCCTCCTCAGACCAGGGATACTCTTACCCACCATATGAGGATTCAGATGCTGAAGAATCAATTCCTTCAGCCTCACCTCCAGAGGACTATTCTTTCAGGGAAACTTTACATACCATGAGGGAGCATTTCCATTGGGAGGGCCAGGATTACTCAGAATCCAAGAAAAGGCTCCGAGATTTCCTTTTATGGCCTCAGCACAGGCTCCTAGCTATTTCGCCAGTGTTAGACATTGTGGATGATGTGCTCTCTGAATCCAGTTTAAACCCTGATTCCTTGCCTCCTGCACCAGTCAAACCAGATAGATACTATAGATTCCCTGACTCTCACAAATTTCTTTATAAAAGCCCTGTCGCTGACCCTGAAACTTTTTCCCAGGGTCTTAAAGGGGTAAAGGCCTCTACAGCTAAAAATCCAGTGCCTTCTGACAGGGATTCTACAGCATTAGACAGATAGGGGAAGAAAGTATATACCTCTGCAACCTTAGCAATGAGGGCCTTAAATTGCCAGTTTCATAAGCTTAAGTATCAGCAATATTTGATGTCTCAATTAAAACAAACAGAACAGCCTGACTTTATGGAAATGCAGGACTTATTGCATGCAGCGGAACAAGTGGGAAAACATACTTTGCAATGTGGTTTTGATTCATTAGAGGCCTCCTGTAGAGCAGCAGTTACAGGGTCTGTGATTCGAGGACATGCTTGGTTAAAAGAGCAAAGTTTACCTGATTATGTTAAAGCAAAGTTATTGGATGCACCTTTGCAGCAGGATGTTTTATTTGGAGTTAAGGCAGAAGAAGTTTTAAAGAAAATGGAGGATAAGGCAAAATAGCACTTTTTGCTCAAAATTGGCATATGATCATCCAAGACAAAGGGGTTCTGAATATTGTTTCTCAAGGCTATAGGTTCCATTTTCACACTTTACCAAGGCTAAAAGGAATGCCATACCTGCCACCAAATCAATGGGCAGAGGCTCAAAAACAAATTACAGCCCTCATGGAAATGAGAGCTATTCAAAAGGTACCAACACAGGAGCAAGGACAAGGATTTTACTCAAGACTCTTCCTGGCCCCCAGAAAGTACAAGGCCTGGAGGCCCATTCTGAATCTTTTTTCTCTAAATACTTATGTGTGTGTTCCAAAATTCAAAATGTTGACACTACAGCAGCTTCTTCCCATGCTGGGCAAGAAGGCTTGGTTCATAATTTTGGACCTCAAGGAGGCATACCTGCATGTCCCTATCATCAAAATTGCAGAAGATACCTCAGATTCTTAGCAGGTTCCATGCATTACCAATTCTCTGCACAGCCCTTTGGCTTATCTACTGTGCCCAGGTTCTTCACAAAATGCCTGGCACCAGTAATTGCATTTTGCAGACAAAAAAGAATCCAAAAATACCCATACTTGGACGACTGCCTTATTCAAACAGAAAGCAAGGACACTCATCTAAAGTATCTGGCGTTTGCAAAAAACTTGCTGATTTGCCTAGGGTACACAGTAAACGAAAAGAAATCAAAACTAGTGCCCTCACAAAAGATAATATTCCTGAGTGCCAGCTTAAATACAACATCCCAGATGGCTTATCTCACGCCAGACAAGCAAGTACAACTGACTCAATACTTTCAATTGATGGCAACAAAAACCCAACTCCCTGCAAGATAAATTCTGCAGGCATTGGGATTCATGGCATCTTGCATAGTACTAATTCCATATGCCAGACTGCATATGAGGAAATTACAATAGTACCTAAAGAATGTTTGGTCTCAACACTGTCACAGTCTGGAAACAGTAATACCATTTATTCCCTGCCTACTACAAGAATTTTGATGGTGGGCACCTAAACAAGGGACAACCTTTCACTCAGCCCCCAGTCAGACACCGACAACAGATGCATTGGATTATGCCTGGGGAGCTCACATGGCAAGAAAATGTATTCAGGGCAAGTGGACCACAGTAAAAAAGGCATCTTCACATCTATCAAAAAGAGATGCTAGCTGTACAAAATGCCCTAACAACTTTCAAGAACCTTTTACATCCAGGACAACTGCTACTAAAGACTGACAACACCACAGTTATGTGGTGCATAAACAAGCAAGGGGGCACTCATTCATACCCCCTCTGCAGGCAAGCCATGACCTTGTGGAATACAGCTCTGACCTTACAAGTTCATCTGCAAGCACAATTCCTGCCAGGAAAGAAAAATACTCTGACAGATGACTTAAGCAGAAACATTATGGATCCACATGAGTGGAACTTAAATCCACAAATATTCAGCAAGATAGCACAAAAATGGTGGAGCCCAGACATAGATCTGCTTGCCTCCCCACTGAAATGCCAGCTACAGAAATTCTGCACAAAGACCTACCACACTCAAGCCTGGAGAGTGGATGCCCTCTCATTCAGCTGGAAAAACCTACAAGTATATGCCTTCCCACCTCTGCCTCTCCTTTCAAAAGTACTCCTAAAAGCCAGACAAGAAAAGCCAAAAATGATCCTGATTGGCCCAGACTGGCCACTCCAGCACTGGTAACCAATCTTAAAGAGCTTAGCTCAGGACCCACCATGGATTTTACCTCAAGTTCCACACCTTCTGTCTCAGCAAAACAATCGGATATTTCACAGCCAGCTCAAAACATTAAACCTGGCTGTATGGCTGATTACTTAATAAAGCAGACTACGCCTCTCACTAAAGCTGTGATGGATGTTATTCTGGAGGCCAGGAGACCAAGCACCAGAAAATCATACTCAGAAAAATGGAAGAGATTCTGTACTTGGAACCAGGCTCAAGGCCTTGACCCTCTTGTCCCCAACATTCCTCAGATACTACAATATTTAACTGAGATGCTGGACAAGGCCTTTCTTTTTCATCCATTAAAATCAATGCCTCTGCCATCTCTGCTCATTACAACACAGATCCTCCAATTTTCTCACATCCTTTGCTTAAACAGTACCTCAGAGGGGCTAAAAACATAAGACCACCCCATAGAGCTCCAAATCCAACTTGGGACCTCAACTTTGTCTTGGAGAAATTAACTTTACCTCATTTTGAACCAGCAAATTCAGCAGATTTAAAATATGTCTCATGAAAAACTGCTCTGTTCTTGACAAAAACTTCAGCACAAAGAGTTTCAGAGTTACAGGCACTATTGGCAGTGGAACCTTTCATCATTTTTCACCAAGACAGGGTGTCTTTAAGAACAAACCCTACTTTTATGCCAAAGGTGGTATCAAGTGTGGCCCTAAACCAAACTATGCATTTGCCAGCATTTTATCCAAATCCCCAGAATAAAGGGGAGAGACTTCTGCATACCTTGGACATACATAGACAGCTACGCTACTATTTGGACAAAACAAAAGCCTTCAGAAAAACTGAGCAATTGCTTGCAGCATATCCTGCAGGCTCACAGGGAAAAACGATTTCAAAACAGACCATTTCCAAATGGATAGGACACTGTATATGTTTCTGCTACATCCAACATGGAAAAACTGTACCTAGCAACATCAGGCCTCATTCCACCATAGCTGCAGCCACTTCAACTGCATACCTCAGAGGAGTACCTACCAAGGATATTTTGGAAGCAGCAACTTGGAGTTCAGTGCATACCTTTACCAAACACTACCACCTGCCTCTTTACTCTAAATCAAGAGCTGGCTTTGCCACTGCAGTGCTGCAGGGCCTTATATCCACACCAAATGCCTTTCAGCACCATCCACCCAACCTCAACTTTGGGATTCTACCCAAGTGTAATGAATGCAGCAGTGAAACACGATGAACATAGTATAGTTTTGTACCTACCATAAATGTAGATGTCCGGGTGTCTTCACTGCTGCAGTCCAGGTAACCCACCCTCCATCCCCACTATCCTTCCTGGGACTTATCTGTACCTCACTACCTATACAACCTAATTGGTGTATTTGCTTGTATTTGACATAATTGGTTATCATGCTTTATGTATTTGTTATTAGCAATGTATATTGCCTACCTATTTGGGGGCACCTGACACCTGGGCAAGAAAAACTGAAGAAAATGGCGTCGGCTGCATCTTATATACCCCTGGTGCACTGACGTCAGGGAAGAGGCGACAGCAACCGACGCCGGACCAAGACTTTGGAACTCTGGCTGACTGCGGGACCGCCTGACGGCGGGATAACCCAAGTGTAATGACTGCAGCAGTGAAGACATTCGAACATCTACATTTATGGTAGGTACAAAACTGTACTTTCCCTCATAATGACTGGTAGGGAGAAGGTTACATGTATTTTTTATTTGTGGTAGGAGGTAATTCGTGGAAGAAGTTTGAACTAAATTTGTCAGCCAGAAGATTTGCTATAGTTTCAGGTTGGGTTTAAGTGTATTCATTCATGATTAACTCAGCAAATTGCTGAGAGTTTCCTCTTTAAAAAAGTCTTATGTTAATTTTTCACCTGGGAGGCTATTTTTGCCTCATAATTTGCTTTGGCAAATTTGACCAGCTCTCTAATTTGTTTGTTTAGACTGATGAGTGTCTTTTTACACTGTTTTGTCTGTTCCATCTTGGCATTGGAAAGGATTTTTTCCTTTTGTTGAATAGCCCATTTATACTAGGTGTCCACCAGGGTGGTTTCTTTATACCAGTAATCATAGGTTTGTCTCAGACAGGTACTACCTTCTCTATGCAGCTATGAATGGGTAATATAATGTTATGTACAGCTGAGAGTAGGCCTCTTTGTTATTCAGGTTCAGTGGGCTTTGGAAGTTTATAGTTCATAGTTCATAGTTTAGTACTAAGCTAACTGCCCTTGCGAGCCATTTTAAGCCTAGCCAATTATCCTTTGTGAGACTCAAACCCTGCACCTTGTGTTTGTAAGGCAAACACCTTAGCCATTAAGCCACCCTCCCAACCCCCTAGTTTAAGAAGCTGTCATGCAGTTTGAGGTAAATGGCCTTCACAAAGTTCTTAACAGGTTTGGAGTTTGATGGGTTCAAGGTTAGTGTTAATCCTAAATGGATCATTTTTTGGTCAGATCTTACCAGAGAAGAGTTAATGTTTGGGAGGGAGCAGCATCATACCTCACAAACTCTTAAAGCAAGAAATTTGGACAAAGCAGCCAATAAAAGTGGGACAAAGGCCTAAAAATAGGGACAATTTTTAAATATTGCTCTTACAAACTTAGACAATTGATAGAATAATGGGTTTTGCATTAGCATGAATTTTCTGAATGGTATGATGCCTGAAATGTAAATGTCTGTCATTATTTTCTAACTTCAGTCTTTAATAATTTGCCACTAATTTGCCAGTAAAACACAATTTTATGAAAAACAGACCAAAAATATGAGGTAAAAATCTGGACATTCTGCAAAAATCTGTACAGTTGAGTGGTATGAGCTGCTGCAGCAGCTCCCCATGTGCGTGAGTACTAGGTCTAGGATATTTTTACCTCTAATTAGGAAGGTAACTAGTTGTTCCAGAGTGTTTGTGTTAATGAAGTCCAAAAACCTCAGAGCAAGTGAATTATGGGTTATATAATTGCCCCAATTTATGGAGGGGTAGTTGAAGCCACCCATAAGTATGGTGTTAGGCTGAATGTTAAGAGATTTCAGTAAGTCTAGGTAGGAGATGTGGTTTTCCCGACTCAGGCTAGGGTATCTTTAGCTAGCAAGGATAGGATGGAGGGTTGTACCTATGGTTAGTTGGGAATGGAGCAGCTCAAGCAAGTCATGTTATTGGACCAGTCTAGTAGTATAAATACTGAGACACCTCCTCCCTTTGTTTTATCCTGAGCTGATGGGAATCAAAATATGTGAAATGCATTGTAGCTTTTTATAGCTGGGGTGCTTTCCATGGTTCTGAACCATATTTCCATGACTCAACATATGTCTGAATTCTTTAGGGTGAGGAGTGCTTCTTGGGAGTGAAGTTTTCTAGTTAAACTCCTAGCACTGAGCAGCAGTACCTTTAGGTAGTTGTAGGTGATTTTTATGTTGGAGGATTAAACAACTTGACACAGCCTAAAATAGGTAATATGGGGACAGATAATGTTTTTGCCAGTATCCAGAATCCAAGTGGTGACAAGTGTACATCATCTCTGGCAAAGCATCATGGTTTATTGATCATGTCTACCCAGGCTGACAAATATTTGATTCCCTTGTTGTGACACCAGAAACTAAGCCAGTTGTTGAAGCCAATCATTTTTGTTGGTACTGTGGCATCATCATTGGTGAAGGTAGGATTCTACTTAGGCTATATGTATACCCACCTGGGTCATACATTCAGAGAACTCCATCATGTCTCTCTTCATATATTCCAATGAGTTATGTCTTAGGTTGTTTACGCTCAGATGGAGTATGACCATGTCATATTAGCAATAGTGGTTTAAAGACCTAAGTGCATACATGATCTGACAGATCCTGGCTCCAGACAGACAGCTCACTGTGACTTTCTCCTTGTCTAGCCTAGTATGGAATCCCCAGTAATCAGAATGTTTGGTTGAATGATGTGTTGCCTCATGGGTTTGGAAGCAGGACTACTATGGTTTACAGAGTTATGTGTTATGTGAAGTACTGTCTTTTTTGACTGTGCACAGGACCACTGAGAGATGCTTTTAGGAGTTCTTGGAGATTTGGGAAGATTACATGTCAGTACTTCTGCATATGTGGGTCTAGGTGTTTGTTGCTTAGTGTTGGTAGTGGGTTGTTTGGGTGTAACACTGACAACCTGGTTTGCATTTTTCATGAGTATATGTGAGAGCTTTGCCTTCAACAGCATTGTGTATCTACAGCTCTCACACACTGTGTTTCTCTCTTCTAAAAGTAAATGGCTGTCAGTGAACATGAGGCAGTTAGTGCCTCAGGATGCTCATATCCACCAGACCAGAAACAGAAATGACAGGGAAGCACCAATCCATTATACTAGATCTTTAGTAGATGGGAAGGAGTACGGCAGAGTCACTAAAAGGTCTAAATGAAAGTGTTTAGTAGTATACGATAAGATGACCTGCAGTGGTGCTGCCCTCTATGCAAAATGACAGCTCTTTAAGCAGCTATGAGCAGTGGGAGTCTAGGGAGAGCAGTTCCTATAGATAATTTTAAACTGGAGAGGTTTGCTAATATAGAAGGGGGGGTATCTCTTTTTGAACTGGTTTTGAGCTCATGTACAGTAACAAATGCTTTACAATAAAAGGTAGAACTCCTGCAGTATTGGGAATCCTTGGAAATAATTTCACAAACCCTGAGAAATGTTCCCAGTCACAGAAATATATCTTCTAATATAGAAAAACTTCTAAAAACCCAGAAAAACTTTTTTCAAAGCTTAGAAATATTTTCAGAAACTCAGGAGAACTTTGGCAAACTCAGAACAGCTTTTGCAGTATCAGAGGAGATTAGGAAATATCAGAATGCTGTTAAAACAACCTAAGAGTAGTACAGTAACAACAGATGGAGTTTCTTTAACAAGTTTAAGCTGAAAAACAGTGATAAAAAACTCTAAGCCTGTTTCCCACCTTTCCTGTAACTAGTCTAGTCCAGATACAGATTTGCTGCATCCAGGACTGTTTGTAGACTTCTGAACCCCCCCCCCCCCAAGCCTTTATGTGTTGGAGGGAAGCCTGCTAGCTTAGTGGGAGTGGTAAGCACTAGGTAACCTATCTACCACATAAGGAGTGGTTTCTGGCTCAGAAATTGTAGTTATTGGCCATTTGGACAGTTTTTCCATCTCTCTCTCAACTTTCTGATTTAAAGCCTGCATTTGCACTTGCCTCCCCCCCTTTCCTGTAACTAGTCTAGTCCAGATACAGGTTTGCTGTATCCAGGACTCTTTGTAAGCTCCTGAGCCCCCCAAGCCTTTCTGTGTTGGAGGGAAGCCTCCTAGCTTATCAGTGGGAGTGGTAAGCACTAGGTAACCTATCTACCACATAAGGAGAGGTTTCTGGCCAAGAAATTGTAGTTATTTGCCATTTGGGCATTTTTTTCCATCTCTCTCAACTTTCTGATTTAAAACCATTTGCACTTGCTTCTTTCCTGTAACTAGTCTAGTCCAGATAGAGATTCTTAGTTTTATCACTTGAATTTGCTTATTTGTGCTCAGCACTTGTTCAGAACTTGTTGTAAGCACTAAATAAGCTACAAATTACTACAGCACTCAATCTTCCTCATTACCTAGAGGAAAATAGTTTTTGTACTTACTTTCCTCACTTGCTTAGAGAACAACAGCTCTTGTACTCACTTTCCTCACTTATCTAGAGGAAAATAGTTTTTTATTCAGGCATGTCCAAGGGTCAGTTCCCAGTGTTCTCTCCTGTCTATCTGATGAATCTGTGCATCTTAGGGCAATGTAGTAATTGTCTCGTACACAGACAACTCTCTCCTCCTAGCACACAACACTACAACCTGTGAGAGATGCACTTATCTAACCAAACTGGAGGTAAAACTCTCTCCAACCAAGACTGAACCTGACAGTCAAGAGGAGAAGGTAAACACTTGCACCACACCACACTCATCACATAGTCCTACTAAATCTACACCATCAAAATCCATACATAGAAACACAAAAACATTCATGGAGGCTCTCAACAGTAATCTGCTCGAGCAACAGAGACCTCCAAAGCAGAAACGCAAGCAACCTCCACCACCAACACAACCTAAATGACACATAGCCCACAGACTCAGTATGCCACTCAACCACAGCCCATAAGGCAAAACAACGTACCCAACACACTATTCATAGGTAACTCTATAGTCAGGCACACTGATGTCCCACTCACTAAGCTAAACAAGGAGAAGGTTACTGTCAGCTGCCTGTCGGGTACCAGGATCTGCCACATAACCCACGCACTCAGGTCACTCCACAACACTTACAAATATAACTCTGTCATTGTCCATGTTGGTGTGAACGACCTGAGATGTACCTCCCTGGACTACATGAAAAGA
The DNA here is from genome assembly GCF_019279795.1 of Protopterus annectens. Classification (NCBI taxonomy): domain Eukaryota; kingdom Metazoa; phylum Chordata; order Ceratodontiformes; family Protopteridae; genus Protopterus; species Protopterus annectens. The sequence continues at coordinate 1,764,095,764 of NC_056732.1, forward strand.
GACATGGAAGACCTCTCTGATTTTGCAGCCCAGGCAGGTATGAACCTAGCCCTGAGTAGCATCCTGCCATCACCCAGAATGATACTGAAGTACAAGGACAAAATGATTGACTTTCACAATTGGCTAAGCTTCTGGTGTCATTCTAAGGGGATCCAGTACCTGTCTGCTTGGGATGACATGGTCGACAGATCACGATGCTTTGCTACAGATTGCCTGCACCTGTCGCCCCTGGGATTCCGGATACTGGCTAAGGCTCTTGCCGCCCCCTATAGTGCCTTTTTTAGGCAAGTTCAAATCACAAATTCACCACCATAACAGGAACAGGCAAGCAAAAACTGAGGGTAATGCCATTCAATGCTAGAAGTCTAAATCTCAAAATGCACTCACTCGAGGCACTCTTTAAAATGGTGAACATCGATATCTGTGCAGTGACTGAGACCCGGTTCTAGGCTCCAGAGAACAGCCCTGCACTACCAGGCTATAACTCATACCACACTTTTTGGCCATGTAACCTGGACCGGAACACTAAAGTGGAGGTGTGTCCATACTCATTAAGGATATCCACACCTCCAGGCTAGTTGCTCAGCATAATCCATCCAAGGTTATCCAAGTGCAACTAACTCTGGGAAAACTGCAATCCAAATTGTAGCTTGCTACAGATCCCCCACCATGCCCCAGGATTCCCACTCCTCTTTTCTTGGTATACTGGAAAATATTAACCAAACACCTTAATAATTGGTGATTTCAACTACCCCACCATTAACTGGGAAAACTACTCATGTACCAACTCCTTCACTCAACATTTTCTGGAATTCATAAATTCCAATGCCCTGGATCAACTTATCCACACCCTCACCAGGGGCAACAGTATCCTAGACCTAGTCATTGCCAACATGTGTGACTGGTGTTCCACACCTGAAATATACTCAGCACCTGCTTCTTGATGTACTGGAAAATATTAGGGTTCGCCCAAACTCCCTAATAATGGGTGACTTCAACTACCCCATCATTAACTGGGAAAACTACTTGTGTAGCAACTCCTTAGCTCAATGCTTTCTGGAATTCATAAACTCCAATGCCCTGGATCAACTTATCCACACCCCCACCAGGGGCAACAATATCCTAGACCAAGTCATTACCAACATGAGTGACCAGTGTTCCACACCTGAAGTCAACTCCTCGTTGGTCCGATCCGACCATAAGCTAAGCTTGATATCCACATCCTGCCCCACCCCCCATTAAGGAAACCATGGTAAAAAATTTCTCCAAAGCTAACTTCATGCTTCTTAAGACAGAAGTGGTGAACTTCATGACACCCATGCAGATGGACAATAGAGTTACAACTGCTGAATCCTACACAAATGCACTCTGTAAGCACTTACATGAGTGCATGGATTGTGCTATGCCAAAGAGAACCAAGACGCTATCCTCCAAAAAAAAGGAAGACAATCTGCTGGTCCCCAGCCATAGACAAACTGTACAACAGAAGGAAGAAACTGTTGCAAAAGAGAGTAAAATCCCATGAGTGGAGGAGCTCCCTGCTCAGCCTCAGTAAGAAGCTGAGATCCCTTATATGATCCTCCAAAGCTAGCTACAAAAACAAAATCGCCACTAATTCTAAGGACAACCACAAAGCATTCTATAGCTATGTCAAGAATCTTGATGGCAACACCCAGACCTGCTCTGAGTTACAGCACAAAGGCACGACAATTACAGAACCATCTGATATTGCCAATATCCTGGCAGACAGGTTCAGTGCTAACTTTAACCCCCCTCACCCCCTAAAGGGCCCATATCTATACAGGAAGAATGCAGGGTCCCTGTAATCACAACTATGCAGGTAAAAGATGCACTCTCTAAAGCCAAAAACACAGCATCCATGGGACCGGACAACATCCCAGGCTGCGTTTTACATGAACTTCAGAATAAACTGGCTCCCCACTTAAGCACCATGTTCAATAATAGCCTAACATCAGGCTTTGTGCCCACTGAATGGCGCACAGCCACAGTTATCCCACTCCACAAAGGGGGAGCCACCACTGATCCCGGGAACTATCGACCTATTAGCCTGATGAGCCTGGTGTGCAAGGCCATGGAACGTATCATCGTGGAACTCATCAACAAAGACATTGGTAACCTCCAAACTCTGGATCCCACTCAGTTCAGTTTGTGAAAGGCAGATCATGTCTCCTGAACCTGATTGACTTCTTTGAGGCATTCACCAAAGCCGTAGATGAGGGTAAGGTGGTTCACACAGCCTATCTTGACCTTGCCAAAGCTTTCAACACCATCCCCCATTCTGGAATTATAGCTAAACTCACTAAACTAGGTATAAATCCCTACATCACAAGATGGGTTGCCAACTGGTTCACTGACAGAACCCACACTGTAAAAGTTGCAGACTCCAAATCTGACCTCAAAGCAGTGACAAGTGGAGTACCACTGGGTTCCGTCCTGGGACCTCTCCTGTTTGGTATCTACTTCTCTGAAGAACAGACTAACACAGAAGGCCTCTGGCTAACAAAGTTCGCAGATGACTGCAAACTAGAAGCCATAGTCAAGTCCCCAAATGATGTGGACATCCTACAGAAGGGCCTCGCTGAGACAGATACCTGGTGTCAGAGCCATGGCCTTAAGCTTAATGCCAAAAAGTGCAGTGTCATCCCCTTTGGTAAAAACTCTGTACCCATGAACTACCACATAGGTAGCAATCTACTTAACACTGAATGTGTGATAAGACACCTTGGGACCCAGGTGGATAGTAGTCTCTCCTTTGATGGTCACATCGCCACAGCAGTCAGGAAGTCCTTCTACATCGCACACCTCATCACAAAAGGGTTCTCATCCAGGACAAAAGAGGTCATTGCTCCCATCTACTCGACACTCATTAGACTCATTATAGAGTACAATGCCCCTTTTGCAATGTACCTCACAAGACATCTGCAGCAGCTGAAAAGGCCACAGAAGTACCTCACAAATAGGATTACTGGCCTCAAACAAATGCCCTACACTGACTGCCTCAAAAAACTCCAGCTTTACTCCATAGCATATCGCCTACTCCGTGGTGATCTCTACCTAACATATAAAACTATGTCAAACCCAGAGCTGTTGGACATGCTACACTTAAAGAAATCCCAATCCCTCCGAGCTACATTCTCTAGGGACATAAACTTTGTCACCACAATAAACAGGACATGCTGGAGAGATAGATTCCTGTCCCAGAGACTTTCCATACTCTAGAACAGGCTACCCATCTATGTCAAGCAAAGTTCTTCATTAGCATTCTTCAACAAAAATCTTGATGAATGGATGGGAAATAGGAAATACACCCCGGGGATCACTTCTTTGGCTCTGCTCGACAGTGGCACAGGAAAATAACTTTCTTGGGTGGCGTAAGCCAGAGAACCTTGTTGGCTAGGCTTATGTAGGCCCTTGGGCCAATAGCCTAGTGCCTACCTATGAACCTATGAACCTATAAGTCAACTCCTCGTTGTTCCAATAAGATAATCACCCTAGATATCCACATCCCACCCCCACCCCACCCCCCAATAAGGAAACCACAGTAAAAAATTCTCCAAAGCCAACTTCATGCTTGTTAAGACAGAAGTGGCAAACTTCATGACACCCTTGCAGATGGACAATACAGTTATGACTGCTGAATCCTACACAAATGCACTCTATAAGCACTTACATGAGAGCATGGATTGTGCTATCCCAAAAAAAAACAAGACACTATCCTCCAAAAAAAGGAAGCCAATCTGGTGGTCCCCTGCTATAAATAAACTGTACAACAGAAGGAAGAAACTGTTGCAAAAGAGAGCAAAATCCCATGAATGGAGGAGCTCCCTGGTCAGCCTCAGTAAGAAGCTGAGATCATTTATAAGATCCTCCAAAGCTAGCTATGAAAACAAAATTGCCACTTATTCTAAGGACAACCACAAAGCATTCTGTAGCTATGTCAAGAATCTCAATAGCAACACCCAGATCTGCTCTGAGTTACAGCACAATGGCATGAAAATTACAGAACCAACTGATATTGCCAACATCCTGGCAGATAGGTTCAGTGCTAACATTACCCCCCTCTCACCCCCTAAAGAGCCCATATCTATACAGAAAGAATGCAGAGTCCCTGTAATCAGAACTACGTGGCTAAAAGCTGCACTCTCTAAAGCCAAAAATGCAGTATCCATGGGACCGGACAACATCCCAGGCTGCGTTTTACACGAAAGTCAGAACGAACTGGCTCCCCACCTAAGCACCATGTTCAATCATAGCCTCACATCAGGCTTTGCACCCACTGAATGGTGCACAGCAACAGTTATCTCACTCCACAAATGGGGAGTCACCACTGATCCTAGGAACTATCGCCATATTAGCCTGACGAGCCTAGTCTGCAAGGCCATGGAATCTATCATCATGGAACTCATAAACAAAGACATTGGTAACCTCCAAACTTTGGATCCCACTCAGTTCAGTTTGTGAAAGGCAGATCATGTCTCCTGAACCTGATCAACTTCTTTGAGGCATTCACCAAAGCCGTAGATGAGGGTAAGGTGGTTCACGGAGCCTATATTGACCTCGCCAAAGCTTTCAACACCATCCCCCATTCTGGAATTATAGCTAAACTCACTAAACTTGGTATAAATCCCTACATCACAAGATGGGTTGCCAAATGGCTCACTGACATAACCCGCACTGTAAAAGTTGCAGACTCCAAAACTGACCTCAAAGCAGTGACAAGTGGAGTACCACAGGGTTCCGTCCTGGGACCTCTCCTGTTTGGTATCTACTTCTCTCAAGTACAGGCTAACACAGAAGGCCTCTGGCTAACAAAGTTCGCAGATGACTGCAAATTAGAAGCCATAGTCAAGTCCCCAAATGATGTGGACATCCTACAGAAGGGCCTCGCTGAGACAGATACCTGGTGTCAGAGCCATGGCCTCAAGCTCAATGCAAAAAGTGCAGTGTCATCCCCTTTGGTAAAAACTCTGTACCCATTAACTACCACATAGGTAGCAATCTACTTAACACTGAATGTGTGATAAGCCACCTTGGGACCCAGGTGGATAGTAGTCTCTCCTTTGATGGTCACATTGCCACAGTAGTCAGGAAGTCCTTCTACATCGCACACCTCATCATAAAAGAGTTCTCATCCAGGACAAAAGAGGTCATTGTTCCCCTCTACTCGACACTCATTAGACCCATTATAGAGTACAGTGCCCCTTTTGCAATGTACCTCACAAGACATCTGCAGCAGCTGAAAAGGCCACAGAAGTACCTCACAAATAGGATTACTGGCCTCAAACAAATGCCCTACACTGACTGCCTCAAAAAACTCCAGCTTTACTCCATAGCATATCGCCTACTCTGAGGTGATCTCTACCTAACATATAGAACTATGTCAAACCCAGAGCTGTTGGACATGCTACACTTAAAGAAATCCCAATCCCTCCGAGCTACATTCTCTAGGGACATAAACTTTGCCACCACAATAAACAGGACATGCTGGAGAAATAGATTCCTGTCCCAGAGACTTCCCATACTTTGGAACAGGCTACCCATCTATGTCAAGCAAAGTTCTTCATTAGCATTCTTCAACAAAAATCTTGATGAATGGATGGGAAATAGGAAATACACCCCGGGGATCACTTCTTTGGCTCTGCTCGACAGTGGCACAGGAAAATAACTTTCTTGGGTGGCGTAAGCCAGAGAACCTTGTTGGCTAGGCTTATGTAGGCCCTTAGGCCAATAGCCTAGTGCACTATGAACCTATGAACCTATAAGTCAACTCCTCATTGGTCCAATAAGATAATCACCCTAGATATCCACATACCACCCCCACCCCCATTAAGGAAAGCACAGTAAAACATTTCTCCAAAGCCATCTTCATGCTTGTTAAGACAGAAGTGGCAAACTTCATGACACCCATGCAGATGGACAATACAGTTACGACTGCTGAATCCTACACAAATGCACTCTATAAGCACTTACATGAGAGCATGGATCGTGCTATCCCAAACAAAACCAAGACACTATCCTCCAAAAAAGGAAGCCAATCTGGTGGTCCCCTGCTATAAATAAACTGTACAACAGAAGGAAGAAACTGTTGCAAAAGAGAGCAAAATCCCATGAATGGAGGAGCTCCCTGGTCAGCCTCAGTAAGAAGCTGAGATCATTTATAAGATCCTCCAAAGCTAGCTATGAAAACAAAATTGCCACTTATTCTAAGAACAACCACAAAGCATTCTATAGCTATGTCAAGAATCTCAATAGCAACACCCAGATCTGCTCTGAGTTACAGCACAACGGCATGAAAATTACAGAACCAACTGATGTTGCCAACATCCTGGCAGATAGGTTCAGTGCTAACATTACCCCCATCTCGCCCCCTTAAGAGCCCATATCTATACAGAAAGAATGCAGAGTCCCTGTAATCACAACTACGTGGCTAAAAGCTGCACTCTCTAAAGCCAAAATGCAGTATCCATGGGACCGGACAACATCCCAGGCTGCGTTTTACATGAACTTCAGAATGAACTGGCTCCCCACCTAAGCACCATGTTCAATCACAGCCTCACATCAGGCTTTGCACCCACTGAATGGTGCACAGCAACAGTTATCCCACTCCACAAAGGAGGAGTCACCACTGATCCCAGGAACAATCGCCATATTAGCCTGACGAGCCTAGTCCAAGGCCATGGAATCTATCATCATGTAACTTATAAACAAAGACATTGGTAACCTCCAAACTGTGGACCCCACGCAGTTTGGGTTTCTGAAAGGCAGATCATGCCTCCTGAACCTGATCGACTTCTTTGAGACAGTCACCAAAGCCGTAGATGAGGGTAAGGTGGTTCACACAGCCTATCTTGACCTCGCCAAAGCTTTCAACACCATCCCCCATTCTGCAATTATAGCTAAACTCACTAAACTAGGTATAAATCCCTATGTCATGAGATGGGTTGCCAACTGGCTCACTGGCTGAATCCACACTGTAAAGGTTGCAGACTCCAAATCTGACTTCATACCAGTGACAAGTGGAGTACCACAGGGTACAGTCCTCGGACCTCTCCTGTTTGGTATCTAATTCTCTGAATTACAGGCTAACACAGGAACCATAGTCAAGTCCCCAAATGATGTGGACATTCTACCGAAGGGCCTCACTGAGACAGATGCCTGGTGTCAGAGCCATGGCCTCAAGCTCAATGCTAAAAAGTGCATTGTCACCCCCTTTGGTAAAAACACTGTACCCATGAACTACCACATAGGCAGCAGTCTAATTAACACCAAATATCTGATAAGAAACCTTTGGACCCAGGTGGACAGTAGTCTCTCCTTTGATAATCACATCACCACCATAGTCAGGAAGTCCTTCTACGTGGCACACCTCATCACAGAAAGCTTTTCATTCAGGAAAAAAGAGGTCATTGTTACCCTCTAGTCAACACTCATTAGACCCATTATAGAGTACAATGCCCCTTTTGGAATGTACCTCACAAGACAGTTGCAGCAGCTGGAAAGGCCACAGAAGTACCTCACAAAGACGATTACTGGCCTCAAACACATGCCCTACATTGACCATCTCAAAAAACTCCAGCTTTACTCCATAGCATATCGCCTACTCCGAGGTGATCTTTGCCTAACATATAAAGCTATGTCAAACCCAGAGCTGTTGGACATGCTACACCTTAACAAATTCCAATCTGTCCAAGCTACATGCTCTAGAGACCTAGACCTTGTCACCACAATAAACAGGACATGCTGGAGGGATAGATTCCTGTCCCAGAGACTTCCCATATTCTGGAACAAGCTGCCCATCTATGTCAAGCAAAGTTCCTCATTAGCACTCTTCAAGTAAAATCTTGATGAGTGGATGGGAAATTGGAAATACACCTCGGGGATCAGTTCTGTAGCTCTTCTCGACAGTGGCACAGGAAAATAATTTTTTTGGGTGGCACAAGCCAGGGAACCTTGTTAGCTAGTCTTACTTAGGCCCTTGGGCTGATAGCCTAGTACCTACCTAGGAACCTATGAAACTATAAGATAAAATGACCATATAAGCATTAGAATTACATACGTAGACTACTGTTTGAATGTAGTATATGAGCTCCATCTACTGGCTGAAATGATTATAATGGATTAAATAAAGCATGCAAAATGTAATAAAGTAGTGGGATCTGATAAATAATTTGAACAAATTCTTTAAAAATTCTTTAGTTGTTGCTGTTGTTTTTGTGTCTTTTGGCTTTTCCCAGTTAGGGGTCACCACAGCGGAACTCCGGTCTGCTAATGATTGGCAGAAGATTTTTACGTGGTGAGTTGCCAGCCCTGACGCACAACCTTCAATGAAGGTATGCCCCTTCATGCATGTTTCCACACAGAAGATGCTTTAGCTGAGAATCTAAAGGGACAATGTCTTGCTGTGAGGCAACAACGCTACCACAGCACCACCACCACAGTCTAGAAACTCTTTAAACAACTCTTAAAAAACTGTTCTCTCGTAGTTGTTGCAAAAACCTGACAGATCTTGTTTACATAGAAAGCAACATTGAAATAGACCAACATTCAAATAAATGGGCCAGAAAATCTGATAAAAATTAAAAAACAGCCTTTTTCATATGAAAAGCTAGTAGCCTTTTTGTTACAACTTTTCTGTCCTCGTTTTAAGGAGAGGGGCAATAGAAATATTCTAATTAAGTTCAGGAAATGTGTTGAATTGTAACATGATTTGCCATCAGAGCTCCCTGTATTCATGTCCTATATTCTCACGACCCTCTCTTACATCTTGTTTTACCTCCTCAAGAACAAAAAATACAAACCTAGTCCTATTACGTTCCCTAGAATGCTTGTATAAAGCATTGATTTCATTCCTTATTTGTATGTCATAATTATGTTCATATATTCTTTTCTTAATCTTAGGTTCCATTTTACAGATGTAAAACGCTTCACACCCTTCACACATGGCTAGGTAAACCAAACCAAAAAAAATGACAGTTTGAATAGTTTCTTCCTTCAATCATTTTACCCCTACTAGATAGAAACACCCTTTCCTTGTTCAAAATATATGAACACTGGGAGCAAGCGCCACACTTAAATGTCCCTTTTCTTCTAATGTGTATTGTCTTTTGCATATCATTATCCTTTTCCTAAAGGCCTGTTAAAATTTGTGTCCTGTTATATATGACTTTAACAGGTTCTTTAGGAATTTCTACAATGTCAGCTAAACCAATAAACCTATCCCATTCCCTTTCAATAATACTGTTAACAATATGTGCCTTCCCGTTAAATTCTGTAATAAAAGCTTTACTAAAGGTTCATAGATTCATAGGTGTGTACTAGACTAATGGGCCTGGGGCCTTTACAAGCATAGCCATAGGATTACCCTGGCATCATGCCACCCAAGCTTAGTTCCTAGTGCCTCTGTCGAGTAGAGCCACTGGAGTGATCCCCGGGATGAATTTTCTGTTTCCCAGCCACTCATCAAGATTTCTGTTAAAGAGGGTCAGCAGGGTGCTCTGCTTGACATGTATGGGAAGTCTATTCCATAGCATGAGCAGTCTCTGGCTCATGAACCTGTCCCTCCAGCATGTTCTGTTAACTGTGGTAATGAGGTTGAGGTCTCTGGAGCGTGTAGTGTGTAGTGATTTGGATTATTTTAGATGTAGCATTTCTAAACGAGCTGGGTCAGACATGGCTTTGTAAGTCAAGCAGAGATCGCCTCTAAGTAGGTGATATGAGACAGAGAATAGTTGGAGTTTTTTGAGTCTGTCCATATAGGACAAGTGTTTAAGGCCTATGATCCTCTTTGTGAGGTACTTTTGCAGCCTCTCCAGTTGTTGCAGGTGTTTAGTCAGGTACATGCCAAATGGGGCATTATACTCGATAATTGGCCTAATGAGGGAAGAATAGAGGGAGACAATGACCTCTTTCTTCCTGGATGCAAAACCCTTAGTAATGAGATGTGAGACGTAGAAGGACTTTCTGACCACAGTGGCAATGTGGTAATCAAAAGAGAGGTCGCTGTCAAGCTGTGTTCCCAGATCTCTTATAATGCCTTCTGTGTTCAGTGGACTAATATCAATGTGGTAATTCATGGGAACCAGGTTTTTCCCAAAGGGAATGATGACACATTTTTTGGCATTGAGCTTAATGCCATGGTTCTGACACCAGTCATTGCTCTCAGTGAGGCTATTCTGCAGGATGTCGACATCACTTGGGGAGTTAATAATAGCTCTCAACTTGCAATTGTCTGTGAATTTTGTCAGCCAGAGTCCTTTTGTATTGGCCTGGACTTCAGAGAAGTAGATACCAAACAGGAGAGGACTCCACTCATGACTAGTCGGCAGTCTGACTTGGAGTCAGCTACTTTCACACTGTGGGTTCTATCTGTGAGCCAGTTTGCAGCCCACCTAGTTATATAGGGGCTGATTCCTAGCTTAGTGAGTTTTTCTATGATTCCTGAGTGGAGAATGGTATCAAAGGCCATAGCCAGATCAAGGTAGGCTGTATGAACCACCTTGCATTCATCCACAGCTCTAGTGACTGACTCAAAAAATTTGACCAAGTTGAGCAATCATGATCTAACCTTCACAAAATCAAACTGTATGGGATCCAGAGTTTGGAGAGTCCCTATATCCTTGTTTATTAGGTCCATGATGATGTGTTCCATAGCTTTGCATATCAGGCTCATCAGGCTAATGGGGGTGATAGTTCCCAGGGTCTGTAGTCGCTCCTCCTTTGTGAAGAGGGATGACTGTAGCAGTGCGCCATTCAGTAGGGATAAAGCCCGAGGTGAGGCAGTGATTGAACAGGGGCACACAGGTGAGATGCCAGTTCACTCTGTTGTTCATGTAGAACACAGCCAGGGATATTGTCAGGTCCCATAGAAGCTGTATTCTTAGCCTTGGACAGTGCTGTTTTAACCTATGCAGCAATAATACTGAGTGCCTGGCAATCTAATGGTATTGTGACTGGTCCTTTGGGGGGGGAGAAGGGTAAAGCTGGCACTGAATCTGTTGGCCAGTATACTGGCAATATCTGTTGGCTTGGTATAGGAGGTACCATTCTGCTGTAGCTCAGAGCAAATCTGGGTATTGCCGTGGAGATTCTTTACATAACTATAGAAGGCCTTGTGGTTGTCTTTACTATCTGCTGGAATTCTGTTTTCATAGTTAGCTTTAGAGGATTTGCTGAAGGATCTCAACTTTTTGTTCAGGCTGATAAGGGAGTTTTTCTAGTCTTGGGACTTCACCTTATTCCACATCGCCTTCCTCCTTTTGTTGCAGAGTTTGTTTATGGCAAGGGACCATCAGATTGGCTTCCTTTTTTTGGAGGAGAGTGTCTTGGTTCTATTGGGTATGACGCGATCCATGCATTTGTGTATGTGTTCGTACAGTGCATTGGTGTATGATTCGGTGGTCATACAACTATTCTCTATTTGCATGGGTGCCATGAGGTTAGCCACCTCTGTTTTTAGGAGCCCAAAGTTAGCTTTGGAGAAGTATTTCATGGTGGTTACCTTTGCAGGGAGGGTGGGAGGGATGTGGATTTTCAAGGTGATTAGTTTGTGGTCAGATCTAGCCAGGGAGGAGCTGACTATTGGTGTAGAGCAATAGTCACCCGTGTTAGTAATGACCAGGTCAAGGATGTTGCTACCTCTAGAGGGGTTAACAATGAGCTGTTCCAGGGCACTGGAATTAATGAACTCCAGGAAATGTTGGGCAACTGTATTGGTACATGAGTAGTTTTCCCAGTTAATGGAGGGGTAAAGTCACAATGTAAGAGAGTGTTAGGTTGGAAAGGCCATATGCCTTTCAATGTCATCCCCTCAAATATTCTCCTCTAAAATAGGCTTAAATCTATCTTTTCTGCCTTTGACTACTTCTCATTTAACATCCTGTATCAAGTCAAGGGGATATCCTTTTTGTTTAAATAGGCCTTCTAAATATTCACATTCATCATTAAAATCAGTGACCATAGAGGTCATTTTGCTAGCTCTCACATATTATCCCTTTACAATATTTTGTTTTTGAAGAAAAGGATGGGCACTTGCATAGTGCAGATAGGAATTAGAAAACATATCTGTCCTATGTATCCTAGATTTAAAACCATCATCAGTTTTAAAGATAGCAACATCCAAATATTGTAAGGTGTCATAGGAGTAACTGTATGTAATCTTCTGAAAGTCTGTAGTATCTCTCAAATAGCTAATAAATTCCTTTAATTTGTCTAAAAGGACTGTCCAAAGACTACATATATCATTTAGGTGCATTTTATAAAGCACCCAACAATTTATATAACATGTGTGAAAAATAAACCTGTCTTCCCAAGTTGCCAATACTATGTTGGCATAGGTGGGGGTGCAAGCAGTACCCATAGCCACCTTTGTGTTTGGTGGAAAAAATTGCCTCCAAAGTATATATAATTATTCTTAAGTACTAAGTCCTTTGAAATTAAATATACCATCTGGTCACTATGCTGCAAGTTCTTATCTTTAAATAAAGCTTCTTCAAAAAATTCCATACCCTTGTCATGTGGAATACTAGTAAACAATTCTATTATGTCTATTGTTACAAATATAATATTGTCCCTGTATAACTCCTGCTAAAGATTCCATAGAAAATCCCATGAATTTTTTAAAATACCATTTTCACTCTTTCATAACTTTTTTTTAATTTTATGTCCACATATTTAGCTAAAGGTGCTTTCATAGACCCTTCTGTGGCTACAATTGGCCTAAGTGGAGGGTGAAGCTCATTTTTATGGACCTTAAGTATTCAAAAAAAATAGAAGGAATTTTTGGTCTGTCATTTTTTTCCATATATTTATAAGAATTTTGGTCAATTAATCCCCCATCAACATGTCACTTAAGGCAACGTCTATCTTGTTGTATGAGATTTTAATTTCATTCTTAGACACTCTTGTATATTTGCCAATATCACCTAAGATGTCATACATTTACCCTCATAAAGTATTAGGTCCATAATTACTGCTCCCCCACCTTTATCATGTTTCATAACCCTGATTTCCTTATTTTTTTCCAAATTCTTCCAATACCTTCTTTTCCCCAGTAGTAAGCTTGGGTCTATATTTACCTTTGAAAAACTTCTTTCTAATCTATTTCTCTACTGTAGCCTCAACATTTCTAAGTTGAGGGTATAAAGGCGGGTTAGACACAATTTTCCTTCCTACATTGTCTCTTTTCACTTTTGACTGTTGTGGTAATGCAAAACCGAAGTTAATTTTTCTCACAAAAAACTTCAGATCCAAAATAACTTTAGTAAGATCAACTTTCTTTTGTGGAATAAGCTTGAGCCATTTGGATAATGAACTAAAATGGTCAACTGTTAAATCCAAATTACTATAGTTAAAAATATTAAAATTATTACGTGTATATCTATACCCAATATTACAAATCTCAAACTGGGATTGTGCAGCACTGCTTGTAGGGGATTATTTTGGTGGTACTGCAGTGGATTCTTGTTTTTTAAATCTTTCTGACCTCTGAAGGGGTGGGTATTTTAAAGGGCCATTTAAATTCCCTACTCTATCTCCCATGTCACTCCCCTGTGCATCCCCTTGGTATTGGTCTCTATTCTCAAATCTACCCTCATTGTGGTGAAATTTATCCTTTATTATTCTATTTGAATTCTTGGGTTGAGGATAATTCCTATTTTCCACAAAAAGAAACATTTTATTCCATAAAGCACTTTTCGTCTGGCTGGATAGCTAGACTTCTTTATTCTTTTTGTGGAGCATTAGTCAGTTTGTTGCTGTTTTTTTTCATAATTCCTATTTTCCTTATAGTCCAGTACATCCCTTTCAAACTTTCTCAATTTCCTGTTAATTAACCCATCACATTTCTCATTTATCTTTTTCCTGATGTTAAAATATTTCTCCCTTTTCATGTCAACAATAAACATAAGGTTTTTAGTAATACTATGAGTCAGTATCTCAATTTTTTTGTTTAATAATACTTTATTATCATTTTCTATAATGATAGCTTTAACAATTTCAATCCCACAATGATTAAAAACCTCTATTAATTCATTATAAAATTCACTACCTACTTGCATGTTATTGTGGTATTTATAGAATATGAGCCCTTTTGGGACTATGCCCAAACTGACACATTATTTTAAATATGCATTTTCAATTTTCAGGGCTCTGTAGTTAGACATTAAGTCAAATAGTTTGTTAACCATATTGTTGTAAGAGTCTGAAAACTGCTCATCCCTTACACCATTGTTTTTAAATTTATGTGCAAAATTAGCAAATAACCAGTCATTTAAATCAAGATTATCCATGTTAAAAGTTGAACAGTCTTACTTCTAATATAAATTTTCACACAGAAACCTTAAATCATTGGCAAAGAATACCAGCTTATATTACAAGAATAAAATGCTTTCAAGACTGGATGCTAACTGAAATAAATCAATTTCTAGAGATAAACAATAATGGACTGGTAAGAGGTATCAGACACAATTTTATGGGACACCCTAAAAGTTGTGTTATATGAAGGTTAAAAACTGGTATATACAAACAAGAAAAGAATAGGATAAAATATTAGAAGATATTCAAAATGAAATAGATAATCTAAAACATAATCTTATATTCAAAGACAAAAAAGCCATGATAATATAAACAAACTAAACAAAGAATACCAAAACATTTTGCAGCATAAAATATCTATAAATCTAGAAAAAACAAACTATTCATATTCTATCAATCCTAAAAGCTTACATGGAATTGCAGTAAGGTCTAAATGTTTAAATGAAAGAAATCATATATAAAAAATTATATATGTGGAAAACAAGAGCAAAATAAAATCTTCTGATATGAACATCATATTATACTGTTTCAGGAAACATTATGAGAATATAAATACCCCTAAGTCAATCAGCGAAAATGGAACTCTAGATAAATTCTTAATAGATAATATTCCAAAGACCCTGTTCCCTGAAAACATAGCCAAAATTGATGGACCTTTTACATTTAAAGAACTAAAAGATCAAATAAATAAATTAAAAACTAATAAATCACCAGGTTTAGATGGCCTGATTCCCAAAATATATAAAATCTTCCCTGACAACATATTAAAAATATTATTAAGTACACTTCATGAAATTAATAATACGTTTATTAGTCCACCATAATGGAAGTACGTTCTCATCTCACCTATACTTAAACCTGATAAAGAACCCACTTCCTGTTCTTCTTATAGACCCATTTCACTTTTAAACATAGATTATAAGATTTGTATGAGCATAATAGCAAATATAATGAATTCCATTATACCTAGTCTAATTGAAGAAGACCAGACAGGTTTTATAAAACATAGAAAAGTCCAAGACAACAGAATATGACTTTTATCACTAATAGACATAGCAAATAAAAATAAAAATTAATAACCATAATGAGTCTTGATATAGATAAAGCATTTGATTCACTTAGCTGGTCTTACTTATTTAGAGTATTAAAACAGTATAACTTTTCTCCAGACTTTCTAAAACTAATTTCAAAGCTCTATGAATACTCTGTCTCTTTTGTAAAAATAGGTTCATACTAGGTTAACTGCCCTTCTGGACCACTTTAAGCCTAACCAACTACCCCACATGAGAATCAAACCCTGCACCTTGCATCTGTAAGGCAAACACCTTAACCATTATTCCAGCCTCTCTCTCCTTTCCTATCCTCTTCTTTTAAACTCATAAAAGGCACAAAACAAGGCTGTCCCCTTTCTCTCTTAATTTTTGCATTAGCCATAGACCCATTGGCTAATTATATTAAAGATAACCTACATATAAAATGTTATGATCTCAATAATGACCTATCCCCAAAGATTCAACTATTTGCAGATAATCTATTACTAACTAGTGGAGACATTGTAACATATTTGGACCACCTACTTAATGCTCTAGAGCTATTTGAAAATTTGTCAGGATTAAAATTCAGTCATAATAAAACCCAAACTCTCTTAATAAATAAAATTGTAACTGCTAAAATGAGAAATTATAAACACTTCAATTGGGATATTACACATATTAAATATCTTAGTGTCTACATTAATTCAAATCTTAAAGAAACAGTATCTATAAACTATAGTAACCTAACAAACTCAATCACTAACCTCATAGATAACTGAAGAAAACTTTATTTTGTCTTCAAAGATAGGCTAATGTTAGTCAAAATTATATTATTATCCAAAATACTTTACATCAGTCAATCTCTGATTATTTCCCCACCTAAGAAATTTTCAAAAAAGATCAATAATATTCTATTAAAATTCTTCTGGCACCCCCAAAAACATAGGATATATTTGCAAAGACACAGTGCAAGTTGAGAAGAAGGAGGCATTAGTTTCCCCAATATTTACTTTTATATAAATGCTATCTTTAATACAAATTGTATATGTTAAATTTCTCATATAATTCATACTGGAAATTAATACCTGAAAAATTAACCAATAACAAAATGCTAATTGAACCTCTCATTATAACACATGGAAATGTCTTTAAATGGACACTAAAAATATATATGCAAAATAAACAGAAATTAAAATCCTGCTCTTTCATTAACCTAATACTAACAAACTTTAAGAGATTTACTCAATCCAACCAGATAGTTAAAAACTTATTAATATCTGCCTTTACAATTCCCTACACTAATGAGTGCTTAATTACCTTTGATATTAGCAACATGCTTGAATTCAAAGATATTGATTTAGTATACTGGAATCAGTTTTTGTCCTCTAATAAAATTTATCCAGCTAACTATTTAATTGCCAGGTATGGCTTGCATAATAATAACTGGATAGACATACAAACTTGTAGAGAATTCATTTATAACAAAACTATATTCACTTTACAAACTCATGGAAATAATATATCTAAAATACTGGAACTAATGTTGAATATTATAAGTGGTTCTTTGAAAGGCACCTCATTTTTATCTTTAGTTTATAAAGCTATTAGATTTGATTTTAGTTATATAAATGACTCTTATTGGGAGTACTCTACTAAAATAAACAAAGAAGAATTTACTGCTAACAATAAAATGTTTCTCCTAAAATCAATAGGGAAAACAACAATCTCTCCCTACTGGAAGATATATACTTGGAAATTCCTCCAAAGATGTTATTTCATACCACAAAGAATTGCAAAAATGTATAAAAAAAGTGATATGAAATGTTGGAGATGTAAACCAATAGATGCTGACTGCTATCATATGATTGTTGCATGTACAATGTTATCTCGATTTTGGAATGAATTTGAACATTTTTGTAAAGCCTTGTGGAATGATAGTTGTATAATTTCTAACTCCCTCATTATGTTCAATGTTGCAATACCAGAGGTTATACCCAAAACTCGAGTACATATATTATGGTCAATTCTTGTAGTTGCAAGAAAAGTTGTAAAAGAAAAGCTGGAAAACCAACTCTCCTCTCTTTTAAAAATTAATTTATATATTTAGCCACAGCTCTATGTGAAAAAGAAATTTCTAGAAGAAAGCTTAAAACAAAAAACTTAACACACAAGTTAATTGCTTGGGAAAAGCTATAATTATTATTGGAAAAATTTTAAATGATTTCCTGACTGTATATATGTTTAACTTTGTTATGGAATCTGTATATAGTTATTTTTTCTGATATCATTGTAAATATGTTACTACTGTTATTATTACTATTAAAAATAAAAAACATTTTTGAAAAAAAAGAAAGAGCTTGGAAAAAATAGGGAAATCAAGGTTATGAAACCCGATAAAGGCAGGGGAGCAGTAATTATGAACCTAATGATTTATGAAGGTAAAATGTATGATATCTTAGGTGATACTGGCAAATATGCAAGAATGTCTAAGAATGAAATTAATATATCATACATCAAGATAGATATTGCCTTAAGTGACATGTTGATGGAGGGATTGATTGATCAAAATACTTACAACTACATGAAAAACGACAGACCAAAACTTCCCTCTATTTTTGGAATACCTAAGGTCCATAAAAATGAGCTTGACCCTCCACTTAGACACATTGTACCTGTAGAAGGGTCTAAAACAGCACCTTTGGCTAAATATGTGGACATAAAATTAAAAAAAAAAGTTATGGGCGAGTAAAATGGTATTTTAAAAGATTCTTGGAATTTTCTAAGGAATGTTAAGCAGGAGTTATATGGGGACAATATTATATTTGTAACAATAAACATAATAGACTTGTTTACTAGTATTCTACATGACAAGGATATGGAATTTTTTGAAGAAGCTGTATTTAAAGATAAGAACTTGCAGCATAGTGAGCAGATGGCATGTTTAAATGTAATGGACTTAGTACTTAAAAACAATTATATAAACTTTGGAGGCAAATTTTTCCAACAAACACAAGGAGTGGCTATGGGTGCTGTTTGCACCCCCACCAATGCCAGTATAGTTTTGGCAACTAGGGAAGAGAGGTTTATTTTTCACTCAAGTTATATAAATTGTTGGGTGCTTTATAAGATGTACCTAGATGATATATGTATTTTTAGACAGCCTCTTTAGACAAATTAAATAAATTTATTAGCTATCTGGGAGATACTATAGACTTTCTAAAGTTTACATTCAGTTACTCCTATGACATCTTAGAATATTTGGATGTTGCTATCTTTAAAACTGATGGTGGTTTTAAATCTAGGATTCATAGGAAAGATAATTTTTCTAATTCCTATCTGCACTATACAAGTGCCCATCCTTTTCTTCAAAAAAGAAGTGTTGTGAACTCACAATATGTGAGAACTAGCAGAATGACCTTTATGGTCACTGATTTTAGTGATGAATGTGAATTCTTAGAAGGCCCATTTAAAGAAAGAGGATATCCCCTTGACTTGATACACGATGTTAAACGAGAAGTAGTTGAAGGGAAAAAAGATATATTTAAGCCTATTTTAGGGGAGAATATTCAAGGGGATAACAGTGAAAGGCATATGGTTATTAATAAAGAAAAAAACTTTAGTAAAGCTTTTATTACAGAATTTAATGGGAAGGCACATATTGTTAAGAATATTATTGAAAGAGAATTGGATATGTTTATTGGTTCATTGGGCATTGTAGAAATTCCCAAAGAACCAGTTAAGAAAGCACAAAATTTGAAAGGCCTTTTGGAAAAGGATAACAATATGAAAAATACTATACACATTAGAAGAAAAGGGACCTTTAAGTCTGGTGCCTGTTCCCAGTGTTCATATATTTTGAACAAGGAGATAGTGTTTCTAGCTAGTAGGGGTAAAATAATTAAATGAAGGAACTATTTCAACTGTCATTCCTTTGGTTTGGTTTACCTAGCCATGTGTGAATGTTGTGAAGTGTTTTACATCAGTAAAATGGAACATAAGTTTAAGAAAAGAATATATGAACATTATTACAACATACAAATAGGGGATGAAAACAGTGCTTTATACAAACATTCTAAGGAGTCTAGTAGGGCTAGGTTTGTATTTTTTGTCCTTGCACAGGTAAACCAAGATGTAAGGATGTAAGAGTGTAGGAAGATAGGATTGAATAGAGGGAGCTCTGGTGGAAAACCACGTTACAATCCAACACATTTCCTGGACTTAATGAGAATATTTCCATTGCCCCTCTCCTTAAAATGAGGACAGCAAAGTTGTAACAAAAAGGCTACTATCTTTTGATATGAAAAAGACTGTTTTTTTTTTCATTTCATCAGCTTTTCTGGCCCATTTATTTGAATGTTGATCTATTTCAATGTTGGTTTCTATGTAAACAGGATCTATTAGGTTTTTGCAACAGCTACATGACAACAGTTTTTTTAAGAATTCTTTAAATAGCTTCTAAAGAGTTTATAAAGAGTTTGTTCAAATTATTTATTAGATCCCACTATTTTATTTTATATGCATTATTTAATCCATTATAACTAGTTCAGCCAGTAGATGGAGCTCTTATACTACATTCAAACAGTAGGATATGTAAGTCTATTGCTTAAAAGGTCATTTTATCTTATTTCATTACTTATGGCTCTTTTTATATAAAATGTTATATTGAGTATAGGTTTTAGGGAGAGTGACTGTTAAAAGTATTTAATATTATGTTTTTTTACTTAATTTTTGGGATTTGATGTAACTGCACCAGTGGGGTAACAATTAATTATATGGCTATTTATTAATTTCCTAACTGAATAATTGAAAGGAAGGTATTTAAATGAAGTGTTTCACTGGTTTTGGTACCTCTGATGAAGCCTTTGCTATCAGACAGATGAAAACACTGTGATTTTAGTTAAGCATTTCTGATGTTCATTATATTGTCTTAATAAAATTGCGTGCTTTGATTTTTACAAATTTCATGGTGGTTATTTGCCTTTTTGGTGCCTTCACCATTTGGATTTATCAGTTTTGATTTTGGGCACTGTTTCCATGATTTTTTTTTTTTCAATAATAATTCTTTATTTTATTTTTTCCAAACAACTAATACAGTACTACCAACTACTTACAATATGTACATGAATGCTTCCAACAGTTACATAGAATCATTATACATACCTATACACTTCTAAAAAAAAAATAATGAAGAAAAAAGAACTAGTAACCATATAAGACTTATCTCAATAAAATTCAACAGTTATTCAGTTTTTCCCAGAGAATAGTGGAATGGAACTTTAAGCTAATACAATGTTAAAGATTTGTTCCCATATTTTTGTATTGTTTACATTTTTCTTATGATCACTAATTAGAAATGTATGTGCTAGAATATGTTTGGTGGCTACTATCTTGAAATTTTGCTATGATGTCTGTAAAGGGTTCAACCAATTGGAAGCTATATATAACTTCATCAACAAAAAAATATTGACTAGTATAATTCTTTGGGTTCTTTCCAAGTTGGGTGGTGGAATATGTAAAATCGTAAATTCCCAGGAGAGTGTGGAATGTTGATATCCCATTTTTTGTAGTTGAAGTTTCAAGGAATTCCAGAGTTTGAAAATACATTTACAACTCCAAAACATATGTAGGAGGTCGGCTGTTTGATCTATACAATATGGGCATTTTGGTGAGTTCTTTGAGTTAAATTTGTGTAGAGTGAGACGCGTATAATACGCATTATTAAATATCATCAATTGGGTAAATAATAGCTTCTGAAGGGACACAGATTTTATGGTTAAGTGAATTGCTTTTAGTATTTTACTTTCTTCAATTGTCAACAATTTCTCTCTCAGTATTTGGAAATTAATATTTGATTATTATATTTTATTTCTTTAATCAAACCATATGCTGCAGTTATATATTTACATTCCTGTGTAAGGGTTTGCCATAAGTTCAGACACATGTTTAAATCTTCTTCTTTAATTATGTCATTCCCTTTACTAAGGTAACTTACTGATAGGTCTTTTAATTGTCTTATTATAATTAGATACGATTTGGGGAGATTCAACTCTTCTAAAATATTGTGAATCGGGATACCTAAAAAAGGATATAAATCAAGTAGGGTTAAATTAATTATAAGTGGGAATTTCTTAAGGTCTATCAGCTGGTTACCAATTTTCAGATTTGGATTTTTGTGAAATGGTTGAAGAATTATCATACTTTGCAAAAGATTTAATGTTAACGTTTTCCAAAAAGAAGCTCTAGTTAAATTCCTCTATGTAATTGTCTGTAAATACTTTTATTCTTAATTTTACTGTGTATGTATCTTTTTACTTATACAGCTGAAGCTTTTCTCCTCAAGCCTCTGCTGAATAATGGCTTTTTGCCCAGATGGACTAACCTGGTCAACAAATGTCAAAATAAAATAAAATAAATAAAATAACCATATTGCCATTACCGTCCACAACACATACGGAGTTTCACTCTTAATGATGCATGGGGTCTGAGAGGTGTGCCAGAGCAGTAATTGTCCGTTCTTATTGGATCATTTACAGAATGCCGTATCCTGTTCTCTAACCTTCTCACTTGCCAACGGGTGTAACTGGAGAATGTAGAAGGAGCCCCACAAAGAGATTTGAAGGACTTCAGGCTTTGTCTTATAGTAGCTATGGAGGCTTTCATAGCTAGTGAATCATTTTTTGATATATCTGAAAAAGCAGGATGATTTAGTGCCATACAGTGATAGGCTCTGACTGTGGCCCTTGAGAAAAGTGACTGCTTAGCAGCTTTGGGCACTTAATGGTGCAGGCAGGGAAGGATGGATAGTATGGAAAGGGACAAGTACCACCCATGTGTATCCTCAGTGGAGGGTCAAGTTGAGAAGGTATTCTAGGGACAGGCTTTCAGCCCAACAAACCAACATATGGTGAGCAGGAGCACTCACTTACTCATAAGAGGAGGGCATTGTGGACCCAGAGGTGAAACATGTAGCTTGTTCCCCTGACTAGGGGTGGCATTATGTTAATAAAAAATTTTCACTGGGATGTCAGCACAAGCACAAATACCCTAACATCTTCCATGGTGGCAGCCCCTCATGGCAGCTGTTACTCCACTGGATGGATAAAGGTTCTTGCTATTGAGGAATAACCAAGCAACATGCAGTTTTGGGAGGTATGATGGTTAGCATAGCAGATCAGGAACAATTATATAGAAAATCTTTGTAAAAAACTGATAATCTGATAATTTTGAAGAAATGTGGCATGGTCAATGATCTCAAATACCCATTTAAGATCCAAGCAAATTATACTTTTGCTAACAGTTTTCCATTTTATTCAATATTTGGTTAGTAAAGAAGTAAATTGCTGTAATAGTAATATGTTTGAGCCCATGCTGTCTCTCAGTAAGAATATGATATTTGCTGATGTACACTAAGATTGAATCATAAAACTTTTATTTTCTAATATCTTGGCTGGGAATAGATGTGGGCAATAAAAAGGCAGTGTTTCTGCGAAGAAAGTGATGGAAACTTGGGAACAATGCAAAATATGGTATGCTTGAAGCTCTGTAGTAGGGAACATGTAGTCGAGGTAAGACAGAAAATGTGAGTGAGGCATTTACATAGCACATTACTAATTATTCCCAGCATTCCTAGATGTAGAATGTGATTGTCAGGATTGTAGTGGTAATTTCTTTGCTCTGGCATAGTTTTAACAGTTTTATTGTTTATTGATTTAAATTGAAAGATGGATGAGAAATTATTTTGTATTATGGGGAAACTGGTCTTGCATGGGCTATAATATTGAATGTTACATTTAAGGGGCTTGAATGATTAAATATTGAATGCTTAATGGCATGAGTCTTACTGAGATTTAGGGTGCTGCTTGTTGAGGACTTGGGAAAACTTCAATTCAACCAAGAGACAGGAGGGATTTCCAGAATGTTTTTAGGTTCTACATAAAGGTAGACTGAATGTCTCTTTGGTAGGCAGTATTGGCTGCCATGGTTTAAAATCTGTGCTTTGGTTTTGGGTTCATGGAAAGTGTTACATTTAACAATGTTGCCAGTTCCCTGTGTCTGATCTTTGTAACATTTATCACATACTCCAATATGGACTCTTCAGTCATTTGTAATGCAGAGAATAATGCCAACTTCTGCTGTTTGTTTTTGTAGTGGGTGTAATCTACATTGCCATTTGCACAGCCTCTTAAAAGAATGGGGTCTGTACAATAGGAGGAGTCTGCATATACACCCACCCTGTGAGTCCGGTAACTCTGGGAACCTGGTCGGGACATATCCTCCTCGTCATTTGCAGTGAGTCCCTTCCAACAAAAGAGCCAGAAAAGTTCAACAAGTGGAGTGCTGACCTCTGTGTGAATTTGGAGACCACCTGCTTATTCTGATGTCTGTTCCTCCATTTAACTATCCTCCAGTACCACTTCCACTTTCTGTAGTCCCTGCCCAGTCTGCATGACATCACAATAATGTGACCCAGAATAAAGCAATGGCTGGTCCGTCATGACATGACATGGACATGACAGTGTTGTGCAAACATTGTTTCACACTGTGTACAAAAATGGCTCATGTACAGTAGAGGGACCAACAGCAGCCATGTGTTTGCACACATGTTTCTGATTCAGATTTTGACTTAATGGTCAGTGTTAGCTAGTGATTTAACTGTTGGTGGTGTCTATATTTCTCTTGTAAATCACCTATATGTTTTAAGATGAAAGCAAATGTTTGCCATTGACAAACTCTCCTTTGTGTTTTCAGATTTATCATTGTCCTTGCCCCCTGAGAATTTGTGGATCTAGTCCATCTTATAAAGTTTTATTTAATCAGATGGAAGATAGAGTTTCATAAGCCATAGCTTCAATGATGACTTTTTATTTATGTTAGCCTATGTCCCAGCATTGTTGAAATTTGCTTTGCTAACTAGCTGCAGTGTTTCTTTAGCCACATTGCTTGTGACACTTGCAGGGCACTCTAATATCAGCATTGTTAGAGTGTTTGCTTCAGATTTTCACCATTGCATTGACCATTCAAGGACCTCATGTTTCTACTACTTGTGTCTGTTTTGCTGGAGATATTGTGTTCAGTCCAGCCTGCTGAGCTGTGGACTCCATATCTTGCTTTTAGATTTTGTTTCTGAAGTGTTATTTTGTCAGGAGCTGAGGATGTAGTTCACAGAACTGCTTTAGTGCACTACAAGATGTATGCATTCTGTGGACACATTAATAGGCTTTTGGCCAACATTATGCAACATCTTGTTGTCAAATAAGTAAGGTTTAAACTAACCTTTATGTGAAATCACTGACCTGCTATTCCATGCTTGTAGCTCATTTGTTGCTGACTATTTGTGAGGATAATGGGAATCTGTTTGATTGCAAAATTCATGTAACAGACTTGTAACATCTTGTCTGATTTGTGACAAATGGATGTGCAGTTCTGCAGCATAACACACCAAACTTTACAGCATATGAGTCTTTGTTGTAAACAATTGTTTTCATAGTTACCCTATAATTATAACTTGCACTTACTTTCTACTCAACATCTAATTGGCTGTGTAGGACTGTAGTCATTCCATACATTTTCCTGTTTATATTAACTCATTTACTTCTGCAATCTTTTCATAATATTCTCTACATTTATTAGGTTTCAGGGTAATGTAAGTTCCCTAAACATTAGTAGAATGATGTTACAAATAAAAGTGTGAAGGAAAAAGGTAGTTAACAAAGTCAAAATCAATGGGAAATCTTATTCAGGATATTATGACAATGAAAAGTAAACATCAAAAATGTGAAATACAGATAAAGGGCAAAACCAGGATACAGAAATGGCTGCTACCAGCAGTAAGCCCTAACATGGGCTGCTACTACTGACAGTGGCCCTTTCTGATTCATAGATTGACCCCCCCCACTCAGTAGAATCACCACTGTACACCATTTCAGTGGCCATGCAAAATACTAAGAAGGCATTTTGGGGAGCAACCTATGCTAATTACCCCTGTGCCCACCCTGAGAAATGCCTGTACAAATTAGTATAGTCAGCCATGTTTATGAATCCAGCCAAAAAGCTGCAGTTCCCCATTGTAGTCAATAGGGAGACTACATAAAAGGTAAGAGCAGGTAAGTGTTCATGGAAAGATAGTGGTGGAGGAGAATGTGTGTAAGTGTGAGGCAGCATGTGAGCATGCCTATAAGAACATAAGGCGAGTCTGTGCTGATGTATGCATCGCTGTGTGTGTCTGTCTGTGGGGTTTCAGATGAGTGTGTGTGTGTGTGTGTGTGTGTGTGTGTGTGTGTGTGTGTGTGTGTGTGTATCAGGGAATGGCTGAGTGTGAGTAGAAATACAATTGAGGGAGGGGCAGTCTATCATGACTATCTGTGTATGTGTATGCATATGTGGGCATGTGTGTGTGCGTGCAAGTGTTTGTGTGGGGAAGGCTAACATACCACTAAAGTTCCCCTGACTAACAAGCAAATCCTGCAATAGTGGAAGTACAAATCTAGATAGCAAGACATTTTAAATATTACCCTAACTCACTTAAAAAAGTTAATAGAACAACAGGACGTTTTACAGCACAAAGATGTTTGGGGAGTGGAACAGTATTCATCAGGAAATTTTACATATTACCCTATGTCACTGGAAAAAGTAATAAAACAGGATTGTTTTCAGCAAGAAAGATGTACTGGGAGAACACTAGAGACCCAAGAAATTTAAATATTACTCTTGCCCCGAGATTCAGCAAGCACTGCATGGTGTGCAGAAATAGTGCAAGAGAGCTGCTTGAGGCAATATGGCTGCCCAGAGATCCAGGAACAAGCTCCCGGGACGTGCACGAGCGCTCCTGCACTATTCCTGCATGGACTCAGCTCCTGTATGGTAATTACCCCATTTGCAGGTGAAAACCATGCAAATGAGGTGAATTAGCAATCCAGGAAGCTGGCAGCCTTCCATGCAGGAGTAGTGTAACCTGCAGAAATGTATTCGGCTAGTAACTGAGTACATTTTTGCAAACTACAAAACGGAGACATGACAGCTCCAAATAAAGTGTGTATATAATGTGGAAGGCATGCCAAAGGCCAAATATATGGCCACTGGCATGGAAAATAGTTTCAAAATAACAAAAAATAACTTTTTTTTTTTGCCAATTTTGTCCGTTTAAGCATAGCGCAGCGGAGCACAAATGAGATCGGCCTGAAAATAACACTAAAACCTTGAAAAAGCTTTTAAGGCAAAATTACAATTTTGCCATTATAGTCAATGGCAGGCGGAAGACAACAAGGCCACTGACTAGTGGTTGCTAAGGGGGAAGTCTCAGTGTCAGACTTGTAACTAGGCATTAGCAGTCAGTTCTATGCAAATGTGAGGAATGATACTGAATCACAGATTTCCTCTCATTGTTTGCCAGCACCCAACCATGTAGGTGCAAGAAAACCATGGTGCAAGCCTAAGAGATAGCTAACATCATAGAGGGGTGTGTCAGGCATACTGTAAGCTTATTGGAGCTCTGTGTTTCGGCTTTACCCTTAGCTTAGCAGAGCTAAGGAAGGGGGGTGTCTGAAGCTGCTTAGCAGTGTTTACATTGCCTAAAAGGGTGAACACACCATGCAAAGGGTTTAAAAAAAAAAATAAACCAGGAAATAGCAGCTCTGTTCACATCTGAGCGCTGGGTTTGCACAGCACACCTTGGGGCTTAAACCAGAAGGCAATGGGAAGGGAAAACAGCAGTAGGAAGCTAATCAAGGAGAACTAGCATAGCTGGCAGGTGAAATGTATCAGAATCAGTCAATTCCAAAGGCAGCAGCCCAGCCAAGCACACTACTATTAACTATGCACACACCTTTCCATCTGTTTTTTCCCAGAAACTCTACACCACCGGTGTACACAAACGGAGAAATTTTACCTAACAAAAGCAACAAAATGATAGAGGCTGCTTTTGCTCTCATAAATCAACATGTGGAAAAGGCTGAGGGTGGTGAGGATGAGAATGCTGATGACCAACCCACAGTGAGGAGAAGGAGAAGAGTGTACAGACCCAGGGTAACTTACCAAGGGCTACATGAGCTGGAGATAGTGGAGCGCTATAGGGTGGACAGGGATCTCCTACAGCAAATTGTTGAACTGTGCCTGCCATGCCTCACACACAGAACCAACAGAGGGGAACCCATCCCAGTGGATACCAAGATATGTGTAGGCTTAAGAATACTAGCCACAGGTACCTTCCAAAGGTCAACTGGGGATATCATGGGGAACTCCCAGGCATCAGCATCCAGGGCACTCCACCAGTTCCTGGATGCCATGACAGCACATGACGGTGAGCACATATATTTCCTCAACACCCGTGAGGCATTGACCAGCAATATGCATCTCTTCCACCAAATAACAGAATACCATGAGGTAGTGGGTGCTATAGACTGCATGCGCATACACATCAAAGTACCACTAGGCGAGTGGGGTAGAGTCTACATAAACTGCAAAGGCTTCCCCTCCATCAACTGCCAGATCATGTGTGATGTCCAGGGCATTATAATGAATGTGTGTGCTGGCAGCCCTGGAAGCTATCATGACTCCCTCATCTGGCATATGATGCAGCTGCACTAGAGATTTGCCAATGGGGACATCCCATATGGCCACCTAGTGGGGGATGCTGGTTACACACTGGAGCCGTGACTGATGACACCCATCAGAAATGCACACACACCTGAACAAGAACTCCATAAAGAGGCACATGCACAGACTAGAATCATAATAGAGCATGTGTTTGGGATGCTCAAGTCACGGTTCTGGTGCCTGGACATATCCGGTGGAGCCTTGCAGTACTCACCAGCTACATATACCCAAATTGTCATTGTATGTGCCATGCTACACAATATGATCCTGCGGAAACAGCTTCAGCAGGAACAGCATGGATCAGGGCCACACAGCTCCCCACCATTGCCAAGGCCAACACAGGCACAGAGTGACTCAGAGGAGGAACAACCTGAGCCTGTCCCAGTTGGCAGATAGAGGCATGCCCAGCATGCCCAGTCCTTGGCAAAGAGGCAACTCATTGCACATACACTGACATGGTAGGAACCCAGGGAATGACACCTTACTCCGACTCGCACATACAGTAAAAGGGATGCCAAGCATGACACTACTTGTGCTTAACCATGTATAGGGAGTGTACAATGTGCATCTGACATAGTCAGCCCTTCAGCTCCATCCTCAATACTGGCACAGCCACAAGGCAAGTCACACTCACTATCAATTGCTGAATGTAGTAGCAGTATGTTCTGCTACCTGTATCTATGGTATGATTGTGAGCATGTTAGGGAATCGGGTGGCTGAATGTGATGGCAGCAGATTGTAGACACCTATATTTTCAGCATGAAATCCTTATCAAATACTGGTGTCAGCATAGTAGGCAGTACTAGACAAGGTGACAAAACCCATTGCAGGACATGTGGTGGGCCAAATGTGTGTCCATAGGACACACATATGCATGTCAATGAGGCTCACATACCCAACAACAGTCTCAGCTAGCAGGACAGGTGTAGACAAACACAAAGAAAGGCTGTGACAAGGCCTCTGCTTGATGGCTATGGAAAACATGCCCCCTCCAGACTTACACAGATAGACTACAACAGGTCAGGCAGTGGGATGTTAGTTCTGAAGGGTAAGAAGTCTGAAACTGAAATGTAGGTCAATAAAACCTAAGAACTGTAGTACACTGATATGCCTCTAGTCTGCATGATAGGTCAGGGTACAGAATGAAATGGAAGCCAACAGAGTACCTGAAATACCAGTACAGTCATAGCAAAGGTTTACAGTTGTCAGGTATGCCCCCCCCCCACAATCCTATGTAGAAATGTAGTAACATGTACGTGTAGGTATACTAACAGTGGAGTACAGATTACCTGAGATGGCCAAAGTAGCAGGATAGATTGTAGCATGTACAATATGCAGGGCTGTGTGTTAGGTTGTTGTGTGTTGTATATTGTGTGAAAGTGGTCAGCATGTAGGCATGGAGGGTTGTGTCCTGGTGGCCAGTGGCCAGTACTGTTCATGACAGGGCCAAGTTCTCACAACTGCAGTGCCAAACACAATGCATCCCACCAAGACACAATCAAGCAGTAATCTATATTAATTGTTCAGATGTAATATCTGTCACCATCTGAAAGATGGACATGTCATGAAAGTGGGCCCCGACAATCAAACAGTGCAAAGGTGGAAGTACCCTAGACAGAGAGTGTATAAAATGTCACTGTCAAATGGACACACCTTTGGAATTGTACATACAGGTTAGCAGCACATTACTTGGCTGTGTAGTATGGAATACTGATGTAGTCTGGCCAAACACTGGCAGACCACAAAAGGCACAGGTATGAAGTACTGAGAAACTGCTGATGTCCCCTGCACAAGCCAGCATAAGTGGAATGCCGATGTATATCTGTGAGTCAACTGCAAGTAGCTTCCATAGCACACGTGCACACAGTTCACCCCACCATCACCCACAGGTACCTCTCTGGTCTTATCCCTGCTGTTGGGAATGAGTACAATATGACCCCCACCTCTGTATGGGAATAGCCACAGAATTCATCATGCAGAATTGGTGTCCCATGTACGTGTGTCCCTAGCTGTAAGCAGCACCCTGCCAATAGCTCAATAAGGACAGAAACTACTGACATTAACACCTTGCACAGCTACCCTGTCACCCCAGGGGAATAAAGTGGATTGCAGCCTGGGACTGTAGGACTGACACAATGCACAGGCCTGCTACAGATGACCTGCATCACTACCTAATGCCCTACAGTCCTCTGTCAAAGGCCTGTGTCTCACCCGTACTGCCAATGTATGTTATCTCATGGACTCAAAAATAACACCATAACACAGTCCACAGAACACAAATGCAAGGCCATGTTGACAAATCCTAGTAGCATGTCCACAATGTCCTATTGCATGAACTGTGGACCAACCCCTAAATACTGCTGGGATGAAGTGATAACTATAGGGATACTTATCAGATAATGTTTGCATAATGTTTGGAAGAGGATAGAATAACAGAGGTGGGTAGAAGCATGGACGCCATGGAGTGTGTGAAGTCTGAAACTCAGATGTGTGCACATACTATCCTTGCATGCAAACACAGGAATGGGTGGCCACAAACCTGCTCGTAAACCACAATGTGAAGGGGTAATGACCAGAAATATGAGCCCTGCCTCTGGGTAAGCTGTGTGAATCGAATCTGTACAGCTGTGAGGTATGGCCACACAGGATACAGCCATATTGTCACGTTGATGGATGTACAAGCATGGGATCCTCAGCCACCACAGTACCAAGGTGCTGAACTATTTACACAGACCCATCAGCAAGTGTCTGCAGCTCCCTCTCCAGAATAGCATGATTGTGCAAGAATATGTAGGCTGTAGAGCACAAAACTGGACACAGCTTCATTCATCTTGTGTTCCCCAGGAAATTACTGCAAGCAAACATGTATACTTGTCTGTAGTTGATGACATAAATCATCACAGTGTAAAACAGTACATATGTCTGAATATCTCTGCTAACACCAAAACCATGTAGCAGAAGCAGCACAAACACAATTAGTTACAGTAACCCACTATCCTTTGCCTACTGTGACCCCATATTGTCAACCAATCTACAAATATCCTGCAGAAACAGGTTGCCAGCTGTAGGTGTAGAACACAGATGCCTGCACTGGAGTACAACCTACCTGGAATGGATTCACACATCCAATACAGAAGGTCATACTGGGCATGCTCCCACACTTACAGAAATGGACTATACATATCTGTCAGTCGCAGATGTTTGTGCACACACACTCCACATTGCACACCAGTCATGCTTTGCACACACATCAGATAGGAATACACACATATATCTGAGGACAACACACTATAATAGGCCAAACATACACATACATGGATGTGTGGAAGAGAGTGACATACAGTGGCAAATAGCTTCCCATCATGAGGCCTGTCCCACCCAGCACACATCCATTTGGCCAATACCACATGATGTGCAAATGTCTATCACTGTAAACAATTGCTTCTGGTATCCCTCACCACTATAATGTCCGTGGTACCTGTGCTGTGTAACATGACTGTACAAGTCATTGTTCATCTAGCAGTTGTATACACATACCTGTGGAATATAAACCTGTGTGTGACTGAGTGTTGTGTGTCTGTTTCCAGATGAATGAGTTATGACCCATGCACACACACTGCACTCCCCATTGCCCTACTTTGTCAAGCCTGCTGATGTCATTCACCTTGAAATACACCTTTGCAGAAGGGCTAGCCGTATAAGCTCCGTGGCATGTGCTATGTTATAGTGTGATGTAGGAGCTCTAATCCCAGAGATAGCAACTGTGTATGTGTGTGTTTTATTACTTTATTTTTATTTTACATTTGTTGACCAGGGTAGTCTAACTGCATACATGTCCATTTTCAGTAGAGGCCCAGGGAGATAAGCTCCAAACTATGCTAATATCACAGTAGTACAAAAAATGAAAAGACACAAAAAGAAACATCTAAATAAAACATTAAAATGCATTATTGCTGTAGGCAAGTGTTTGTCTGTGTAAGGATCAATGCTTTTGAGGCCATTCACAGTTATACACTTTCCATTGCCCTACTTTGGCAAGCCTGCTGATGTCATTTACCTTGAAATACACCTTTGCAGAGGGTCGCGTCATATAAGCTCTGTGTCACATGCTATAACTGTGTTAATGCTATAGTGTGATGTACTCGTTAAGAAGGAGTTCTAATCCCAGACATGGCAACTGTGAGATTCTGTGTGTGTGTGTGTGTGTGTGTGTGTGTGTGTGTGTGTGTGTGTGTGTGTGTGTGTGTGTGTGTGTGTGTGTGTGTCTGTGTTTAGGGATCAATGCTTTTCAGGCCATTCACAGTCAGTACACTTTCCATTGCCCTACTTTGGCAAGCCTGCTGATGTCATTCACCTTGAAATACACCTTTGGGGAAACACTAGCCCTACAAGCTCTGTGGCATATGTGATAAATGCAGTGCACTGTAGCGACACTGCATAGCTAGGTAGGGATTTAAATCTCAGCACTGTCAAGTGTGTTTGTCATCAGTATCCTGTGTAGAGGTCGCTGTGATTGTGTAATAACAGGACTCATTGTGGTGTGGATTTTGCAAATTTATTATATTGAGGACCTGTTATATGTCACAAAGTCCACCTTACAAGGACAACTGATGTCAAACAGCAGTGAGGCTGGTGTAGACAATCCATACCCATACATGTGACATTATGGATTGGGGAAGAATATAGGCAAACCTTGTATTACCCAGAGAGCACACTCCACCCATGTCTCATACACAAACACTCTTGGCTAGGCAACAACCACTATGTTAGTAGTTCCCTGCATATTGCCCACAGATAGAAACCACTGTGTGATTCCAGTAGACTACAGAGGACATGGAACCCTGTTCCATCCTTACAATAGGCAAATAATTGTTTGCAGTGGTCCTTTGCTATGTTCCCCATTGGACGCCTGCAACAACTGTAAAGTCAGCAAAGGAAATATCATGCCTTATACACATGCCCTGTATGGACAGATGTCACTAACACCAGTGAGTACCTCTATCATGCTGTCACTGTAGGTGCAGGATCAACCTCAGTTCCACAGCCAGTTCTCACCACATGAGGTCAGGAATGCCACATCAGATGATAACAATCTGTCCACACAACATGCCCCAGACACCACAGGTACACTTCCACATATCACAGAACATGCACGTGGGACATGTGCACATCCCAGACACCGTCCATGTTATGGAATATAGAATACATACATGGCAAGCATTGCACAGCACTGGCCACCCCAATAGTAAAGAAACAAACAAACGTAGGCAGAAGACAATTTAATATGTCACAGCAAAGCTTTTGGGTGAAACCCTTCTTCAATACTAACAATCATTAAAACAAAAGCAGCTTTCTTTAAATAGGAGCAAAAAACAGACACATGATAGCAGCCAAAATCACATGGCCGACAACCACAATATAATATAACATATATACAAAATGCAAAAATATTTAAAATATTTAAAACAGCTTAACACGCTGAATTTTACTTAAAACAGGCTTTAGGTTAACAGTAGAATTTAATCCAGGTGAAGAATCTGCTGCTAGTCTTAAAATCCATTCATATTCCTTAATATCTAAAACATTATTAATATCACCACCCCTACTATGAGGTTTAACCAAATCTAGGCATCTAAATTTAAAGCAATGCATATTCCCATGTGATTTAATATGCTTGAAAAGAGCATTATTCTCAACCTCCCTTCTAACCTCTGACTTCTGCTCAATTATTCTGTCTTTAAGTTTACGTGTGGTCTTGCCCACATAGAATGCTGAACAGGCATTACAACTAGCCAAATACACCACATTTACACTGTTACAGAATGCTACTGATTTAAAGTAAAACTCTTTTAAAGTAACATGATGAATAAATGCATAATTAGGGGTAGCAGCAATGTCTATACAACAAGAACAGCTCATACATTTAAAAGTACCAATACGATCAGAAAAAGCATTCAGCTTTAAGCCAAAATTAAAATCTTTATAACATAATAAGCTTTTAATACTTTTCATATTCCTATATGAGTAGTAAGGCTTTTCACCTAAAATTCGCCTAACCTCTGGACAGGCCATCAACACAGGCCAGTACTTGGCTATGATATATTTAACCGAACCTGTTCTACTACTAAAATTCATAACATATCTAGTTCTAACTATATTTCCAATGTTAGATCCTGATGTAATGATCACATGATCTTTCATACATGCGTCTGTCCTAAGATAAGGTTTATATGTAGTATCCCTATTAAGTATTACCATTCTCTTCAATTCTTCCAATATATCCAAGTCATAGCCATTCTTAACAAACTCATTGAACATTTCATCTAACTGTATATGAAATACAGAGTTGATTGTATTTAACCTACTGACTCGTGAAAATTGAGCTTTAACAATTCCTTTAAAAACATGGGGTGCATGCATACTATTATAGTATAAGTATCTACTAGTATGCACATCCTTCTTGTGAATAGTAGTTTGTAAAGTACCCTCTTCTTTATATACCTTAACATCAAGGAAAATTGCTTCATGTTCAGATATAATCTCCTTAAAAACCAAGAAGCTCGTACTACTGTTTAAATATACTATAAAATCTTGCAGATCAGAGCGTTAGCCCTTCCAAACCATAAAGCAATCATCCACAAACCTCAGGTACAAGCAAATATTACTGTTTAAAAATTTTACACCATCATGTATAAACTCTAATTCCCATTGATACAAGACTAGGTTAGCATATGTATTAGCAACCAGTGTTCCCATCAACACCGTTAGCTGTAGAAACAAAAGTTGATCAAACATAAATACATTGTTGCTCAGAACTAAGTCTAATAATGCACATATATTTTGAACATCACCTGTAGGTATATCTATTTTCTTACTCAGAAACTGTCTGATAGCCTCAATGCCATACTCATTTGGTATGACAGTAAAAAGAGAATTTATGTCTAAGGTTACAAATAAATAACCTGAATCGAGTTTGTTACGTAGACTGTTATACCAAATTGAAAGTTTGTAAAAATCACCTGTGTCCTTTAAGATATTAGGACACTCCAATAATAAGGGGTACAATCGCTTTTGTAGATAAACAGATATCGGTTCAGTTATCCACCCACCCCCAGAGACAATGGGCCTAATGGGTGGGTTATCTAAACATTTATGAATTTTTGGTAACCCATATAATAAGGGAATAGTGGGACAGGGTACTGTAAAAAAGTGAAACAAATCTAAATCTATCTCACCATTAGTTTGTAGCTCATATATATACATATTAACGTTAGTAATGCATTTCTTAGCATCATTATATGATATTCTTCTAAAAGCATTCTCATCTTGAAGAAAATTGAGCATAGATGTCTTATAGGCATTACAGTCCATAATAACAATAGCACCTCCCTTGTCAGCTTGTTTCATTACAATAGTATTGTCAGATTGCAGTTTCTTTAATGCCAAGGTATACCATTTGCCTAGCCTTGTACAGCCTTCTGGCACAGTCAACCACTACACACCTGTGAAGCAATAAACCCATGCATGTCAGTACTGGCAAATCTGTGTGTGTGCGTGTGTGTGTGTGTGTGTGTGTGTGTGTGTGTGTGTGTGTGTGTGTGTGTGTGTGTGTGTGTGTGTGTGTGGAGATTAATGATTTGGAAGCCATTCACACTCACTACACCTCCCATTGCCCTAATGAAGCATGCCTTCTGATGTCAGTCACATTGACAAACCCTTTGCCATTTAGCTACCTGATGACCTCTGTTGTGCATGTGATACCTGTGC
Organism: Protopterus annectens; assembly: GCF_019279795.1. Taxonomy (NCBI): domain Eukaryota; kingdom Metazoa; phylum Chordata; order Ceratodontiformes; family Protopteridae; genus Protopterus; species Protopterus annectens. The sequence goes on from NC_056732.1 coordinate 1,764,131,487, forward strand.
AATACTGTAGTGTAGCAAACTAGTTAGTTAGGAATTCTAATCCTGACCTTGCCAACTGTGATAATGAGTGTGAGTCCCTGAGAGAGTGTGGCTGTGTCTTCCTTGACACCTGCTTTTGTAGACAGGCACATGCACTGCACTTACCTTATCCCTCCTTTATCACTGTTGCTGATGTCACTCACCTTCAAAGACATCTTTGGACAGCTCCCAAACATGTAATCTTTGTGGGGCATGCAATAACTGCATAAAAATGTAATAACAATACATAGTCAGGCAGGGGTTTGAAACCCTGTACTGGTAAGTGTATGACACAAATATACTTATATTTTACTCTCCTACTCCCTCCCTGACTTACTTTGTCTCTGTCGGTCTCTCTCACTCCCTCTCTGGTGGATGTGCAGAAATACACCTACTTTGCTTAGGCAGCAGCTCGTGTTTTGTAAGTGATGCTCATGATCAGCGGATGGCCTGTGCATGAATTGCAGTCCCCAACTAGCTGATTGCATGTGGAACAGCTGTGGTAATGCTCCCATAGCCAATTGCATGGAAACACACTCCTATAACTAGGAACATCATTTGGGTGTTGGCCCTTTTCATTCATAGATTCATAGATTAGTACTAGGCTAACTGTCCTCTTGGGCCATTTTAAGCCTAGCCAATTACCCCATGTGAGAATCAAACCCTGCACCTTGTGTTTCTAAGATAAGCACCTTAACCATTACAACAACCTCCTAACATTCATTCAGTGTGAGCAGGACTTCATATTGGTGTTTGGCAAACAGCATCACAGATGGTAGTGGGATATACCTCTAACAACATACACTGTGGAGACAGGCCAACAGGCAGGAGGGGGATGTTCCAAACATGACTACAGAATGTAAGTGTTGCTCTTCTGCATTTGGAGTAATGTTGGTTTAACAGGGTTTGTGTGGATATGGCTGGCTAACATGATTTAATGCCTGTCATGACAGTGTTATGTGTTTGAGGCAACACTCACCTGTAGGGCTATCTGCAGACTGGCCAGAGTTTGGAGTCTTACATGTGTTGTGTTACTCACACATGCACTATCTTTAGAAATGCAGTAGCATACATTGAGTATTGCAGTCGGTACATGGTGATAGCCATGTGAGTTACTGACTTCATATCCCTCAGAAGACATATGTCACAACAAACCCTGTTACATCAGTAAATGTATGAGTTTATCACAGCAACATGTCAATATTGGCCCTGTGTTTGTCCCTCTAGCCACAACTCTGTCAACCTTTGTACATATGTCATGCAGTAAAAGGTGCATATGTTCAGTACACCATTATTTACTGACATCATACCTGATAACAAGCCAGTGAGATATCAGACTGCTAGACATATTATGTATAGTAGGCCTTATATTTGAAGACAAAACCTGGACATTCTGTTGTAGTGTGTACAGTAGTGAGGTCTGTGTACTTATGGTGACTGTCAATAGAGTGTGTATTGTAAATATGTACCTTGGCCTGTGTACAGACTGTGGTAGATGTCATCGTTCTTGATCCTGTTCTATCTGATGTTGCATGCTGCTCTAGTGTATGGTACCCTATTGGTGTACATGTTTGTAGAGCCAAACCCACACATGTCCCATACCACAGTCAGGCATCAGAATACACCATGTATTGGTCCAGTATATGTAGGGTTAGTGTGTGAGTGGCAAATATGAGGATGGTGTTGATCACACAGTCCATATACTGTAATATTAAGCACACTAGCCATATGTGGCTGTGGCTGTGTTCAGATTGGTTGTTGGCATGCACTTTCACACAGCCATCTGTTACCCACACCGTTACATGCCTGTAGAGCCGGCTATAATTGCAGGTACATATGTATTCCCCATAAGAAATAAATGTAGGCCAGTGTTGTGGCAGTCTGCCTGCAGTTTGCACAGTGCTTTGTGACTTGCCTAGCAGCTCAGTGTACTTACCCAGTGTGACGTTATGTCCAGATATTTGTCAGATGTATTGCTGCTGGGTCACCATAACTGTTGTGTATTTCTGACAAAGCAGTGGGATGCTGTACAGATGTATGCCACTAACTAGTGGGTAGTATGTGGGCTTCTGACTTTGCTCTTCTTGTCAATATGTGTTAGGACAGACAGAACTGTGTGATTGCATAAACTGTGTGAGCTTATCTATTCCAGTATTTTCGTGATATCCCCATTTACATGGCTGTAAACATCTACCTTGTCAGCCTTGGTCCACACGTCTTGCACTAAGGGGTTCTGTGTACACCTCTGGACATACCAGATTGTGTCAGACTGACCACATTTATTGGTCATATATCTGCTGTATTCCACAGGATCATTACTGTGATTTGTGTGGTACTGCACTATGATGAGCTTATGATGTCTGTCAGTAACTGATGGCATACATGTCAATATCGGATGTGACTTCCCACACAACATGGCTGTTAACACAACCCCTCTTACTGTAGCAACATTAAATATTTATACCTGCAATACTTACATGATATCCCCTTGCACTAAGAGTTTGCGACTATTGCTGCTGAGGTATGACTCCACTACATGTTCTGGACATGTGTTAAACATATATGTGTATGTATATATATATATATATATATATATATATATATATATATATATATAAAGAGAGAGAGAGAGAGAGGGCGAGAGATATAGATATATATAGATATATACACATAATACACACACACACACACACACACACACACACACACACACACACACACACACACATATATATATATATATATATATACACACACACACACACACACACACACATATATATATTTATATATATATATATATATATATATATGTTTACATATATACATATATATATTTATATATACATATATTTATAGATATCTACATATAGCTAGACATAATATATATACATGCACTCACCCACACACAAATAGATCTATATATGACCATATATATAACACAATATATAGATGTATATAAATACATATGGATATATATGTGTATGTACATGTACACATATATTTACATATGTATATGTATATCCATATCCTTATGTGTAAACATGACTGTTGTATATACCATCCCATATATATCACACCATATTTATCTGATATGTATATATTTAGATATAACAACATACGCAATGCAACAGTAATATCACTTACAAGTACTACACATTTATAGAAGTCATGCCAGTTGTTCAATACTATTCAATATGTGTACTAGCAGATATATTGAAAAAAACAACAGCTGTCTTCACAGCTGTGATGGCTTAGTTGTTAACTGCTGTGACTATAGTGTACAGGGTCCTGGTTTCAAAACCTTCAAGGGATGTTTATTTTGTTGCTGGGCAGAACAAGGGCTGTTGGATACAGAGTGGTTAAGGCAGTTTTGAGCAGTTTTCAGCATGTTTGCATGATGGTAAGCACTGCTAACATACGGTTAAAAGTACAGGCACTTACAATTACCAGTGCGCAAATGTGCTTAGCATTTATATTGCAGCAATGGTGAAACCTGCTAAACATGGCTCAGCCCTAGTAACCAGTGCTTACATTCCGGTCTGGTAAAATAGCAGTGTAATGACATCTTTAATAAATGTATTTAATTCTATGTAAATAACATACGTCTATGTGCTGTCATTACTGTAGCAAGGGATGTGAGTCTACTATCTGGGACACCTGAGTATATATGGCTTGTACAACACTCTTTTCCATTTGAATGTGTTACATAAATGGGTAGTATCCCAGGTTATATGCAGTCACATGGCATGTATTGTATCATTATGTTACTACTGTTGACAGTGCTTTCCCAAGTAGAGTAGATTGCAGATTGTAGTACTGGAACCAAACATCTCTGCATGCAAAGATGGAATCTGAGTCCTCACTGTCATGTTCTTGGTTTGTGAGCTGTGTCTCATTAAATATTTCCTACTGGATATTGATCTGACATGTGGATATTAACTGTAGACTACTGTGTGTATAGGACATGTCATTTGAGGGCTGCTGTCATGTAGTAATGGCATACCTATAGGTGTCAGATGGCTATCTGACAACACATTCATCCTAATGCTTAGCCAGTTGACTAGCTGATGTCTGTCTGTCCTCTATACAGATGTGCAGATGTCAGGTATCCATCTTGGCTGTTTAGAGGCAATCTATGCTTCACTGACATGTGTGCCCAGCTGTGTTATGAATGCCACAGCTAGGAATCCACACCCTGTACGCACCACATGCCATGAATTCCTCAACTACACTACCACAGTCAACAGAACATGCTTGGGTAGAGGTCTTCAAGACAGACACTGACCATGTTATGTAATACATGTTGCATACATGTCAACTGGAACACCCCGCTTGCCCTCTGCAAGAGGCAACCAGATGATTGGATGTCATATGCAACTCTCACCCTGAGGATCACACCAGTGGTATCTGTTGACAGATGGCCTGCTGCCACATGGCAGGTGGCATGATACCACTATACACACATCCCCTACACTTCCCATCTCTCCATGGACAATAGCTTGGTACACATGTATGAACACCTGCACAGATGGACCCCAGTACTGACAAATGTGAGAATAACAGTGTCTGTGTGTTTGTAGACCTGTAGTTGATAATACCCTGAGGCCCTTCACACCTACCACATCCTGCATTGCCATAGTTAGATGTGGCTGCTGCTGTACCGGACATTACATGTACCTTGTTACACTCTTTTCCCTAAGGGCTACCTGGGGCTTGCAGTACCAGCACAACACTGTTGTACAAATGGGTTGATAGGCAAGGGATACCCCCTGAGTTCTGGCAAGTGTGTTATGTGTGCATGTGTGTATATTTGTAGGATACAGTATTCTGAGGCCACGTTCTCCTAATACAATATGCCTTGCCACACAGTATTAGGGATAGTGATGTTGCTGACCATAGGAGAGCCATGACAACGCATCACCCTACTATCCCTGTGGCATGTGTGCATTAGATGCATATCCCTGTAGTAGCACTCTTGGGATAGACAAAGGGTTGCATTTCAGTCCTGGTCAATGTGTGATGGTGGGTATGTCAGAGTGTTATCATGGGTTTCAGTGCATACAATATCCACTGTGGTGTGTGGTTCTTTATACCATGGTACCCCCAATACATGTCCCATGTTCCACTGTATGGGGACCACTCTCACCATCAACCATACAGATAACTGATAACACTATCTAGCCCAGTTATGCATGTGGTATGTGTAAATTATCTGTAACAGAATGGACACACTGACAAGGTAGTTAGCACTGATATGCCCAAGTCTCTCTGATGTGTGTATGACTGTTATGTGTTTGTTAATGTGTATATGACAGTATATCAAATTATGTCTTCTCCTTCTTCTTCTTCTTTTGGATTTTCCCTGTTAGGGGTTGCCACAGCGGATCACCTGTCTGCTCATAATTGGCAGTGGAGTTTTACAGTGTCGTGTTGCCAGCCCGGCACCCAACCTTCCTCAGAAGGCACACACACATTGTCCATAAACAACCAGTACATTCCCCATTACCATACTGTGCAGGCCTGGGGATGTTCTTCACGTAACATGTAACCTGGAACACACCTCATCCTAAAAGCTGTGTGGTGTGTGCAGTTAAGGCCACACACATCAGCAGCACTACATACCTAGGTAGCCGTTCTGTTTCCAGTGTTGCCAAGTAAGTGTGTGTGTGTATGTGAAGGAATCTACTTCTGTTTGCAGAATATACATGTCCCAGAAGTTCATCTCTCTGAGAACTGCCTGGCAAATGCTAACATTTCACAGGTATCATCCTGTGGAAATACATTCCATCATAACTAGTTGTAGATGTGTAAACCCTCTTCCCTACTGTATAGATGTACAGCGATACTGGCGTTGGTATATATAACTGGGTGTGGCTCTTGTGGACTCAGCCACTATCATTGCAGTTACTGTTGAGTGTATCCACCCCGCTTAGCTGGCCGTATTACTGTAAAGTTCATGTTAACAGGTTAAGTAGTTGTCTATCACACTATCTGCGGTTCTACAGAACCTCTCACCCTCCAAAGGGTAGGGCTGTGCCTCCCACACTAGCACACCTATATTTACCAAGTTGAGGATTGCACTACATTGGGGAAAGGGACATATACCCTGCTAGTACCATCATCAATGGCATTAAACTAGCAGACTGCTTATTTCCAAATGTGTCGTTGTGCCTATTCTGTCTTCGTGGAATTACATAGGCTACAATGGATTCCTTGCACAGGTACATACATCCATGTGTACAGTATTCTCTGTGTATTGCATCAACACCAAAGCCTCTGTGTGTGTTATACACAAGCATGTGGTGTGTACCACCCAGTACAGTTACCATTGCCCACTGTAGAAGGGCTGCTGACATCACCCACCATGCACTCACCTGTTTACACCACCCCAGACCTATCAGCCATGTGGCACATGCAGCAGCTGTTATACAGACCTGTGGCATGTGTTCACCTGTACCCAGGATATGGCACAGCCAAGGTGTCACCACAGTGTCATTCTCCTTGTATGATACAACAGCAGACCATCATCCTGCTGACACATGGACACCTACAACATTATGGAGACCACAATCACTCAGTGTTAATAACAGCTATAATGCATCATGGCTGGACAGCTACACCTCCTGACATGTAAAAATTAAACTGTACTGCTGACAACATGTTACACAGAATTACATTGGTACACCATAGTACAGTCACCCTGGGCATCAGAACCATATTAGCCTGTCTCTGCACTGATGCTATGGATGGCAAGGATGTGGCACAGGTATCATCATATGCACAGGGTGTGTTGTTGGTTTGCCAGAGACCTAGGCTGAGCCATACATTTGACACCATGTTTGTGAGTGAGGGGGTTTAATTATTAATTTGGCTCTTGTGATGTGGTGTGTGTAGCTATGGGGTTGCCCTAGCTGTGTTGGTATTGTGTGTGTGTGTGTGTGTGTGTGTGTGTGTGTGTGTGTGTGTGTGTGTGTGTGTGTGTGTGTGTGTGTGTATGCATGCACAAAGTTCTGCCATGTGGCTGCTCTATACAGTGGTTTGTTGGAAAGCTGCAGACCATACCTGGCAGGGTGTGCAATTCACCGTCTCTAGCCATGGACAAGAGAACTGTGCCTGCCAGGGGTTCCACGGGCACCACCAGATACAAGCCATGATATGGTACTCTCCGCTGATGATGACATATATTTGCTGGATCTGGGTCCCTCTTGGGACTGGCCAGGGCTACTTGCATGTGGCCTGCTGTGGTGTGGTGTGGACAGTGGCCCCTGCAGTGCTGGGTCTGGTACTGCTTCTATGGGAGTGGCTCCTTGTCCTGGCACATCCACATTGACCTCCAGCTTTTGGTGTTGCTGGTCTATGTCCACGTGGCCATTGGACCACTTCCACCATATGTTCAAGCACAGACATTCCACGGTTGAGGATTCCCACTGTCTCAACCAACCGTCTATCCATGACCTCTGAAAAATAACAGAGGGCACCTAGATCACAGATGTCAGTGACAGCAGAATGAATAGCCCTCTGCAGCATCAGAACCTGTCTGGTGTACCATGCCATACATGCCGGCGCCTCCATGATGGCCTGAAACATGCATCTAATGGCACCAGATGTGGCACTTCTGCCAGGGTCATAATGACCATTAGTCCTCCAATGAGCACCCCTGTACATCTTCCTATGTGGTGCCCCACCAGACATTAGGCTATGCCTGCTGTGTCCAGACACATGTGCCATAGACATCACACTTTCCTGACCCATGCCACCAACAGCCAACTGTCCCTCAGCTATGGCCACTTGTGATGGGGTATGTATAGGTAATGTGACTGTGTGGGGGATGGGGTGGATAACAGTGGGATGTCAAACGATGGTGCAGCTTCAGCCCCTGACAACCCACCTGTGCCACAACACATCTATCATCATTTTCAGTTCTGTATGGACACCAACATCAGATTGCCTGCAGGAAGGACCCTGACCCACCTCACCACCTCTGAGGGTAAAACAAGAAATGCACTTTAAGACCTGTGCATCATTGCTTAGGCTGAACTCTCTCAACTCAGGACTGGCAAGACCAGACAGGAGGAGAAGGTACCCACACCCGAAGCAAAACCAGTCACACATAAAACCACCACTACTACAAACCAAACACATAAGAACACAAAGACATACTCGGAGGTTCTTATAAAAAACTTACCAAAACAACAGAGGCCTCCAAAGCAGACACCCAGAAATACACCCCCACAAAACATAACACCTACAACACATACCTCAAGCAACAGGTGTGTCACACAATCACAGCCCCTAAGGCAAAACACTATGCCAGAGACATTAGTAATAGGTGACTCTATAGTCAGACACACCGACGTTCCACTTACCAGGCTGAATAAGGAGAGGGTAACGGTGAGCTGCCTATCGGGAGCTAGGATCCACCACATTACACACGCACTCAGGTCACTCCAAAGCAAGTACAAGTATGATACAGTCATTGTACATGTTGGTGTGAATGACCTGAAACGTACCTCCCTGGAATACATGAAAAGAGACATTGAGGAGCTCTCCGATTATGTAGCCCAGATTGGTATGACCCTGACCCTGAGCAGCATTCTGCCTTCACCAAAAATGATGCCTCAGTACAAAGACAAAATGATCAGTTTTAACAATTGGCTTAATCACTGGTGTCATTCTAGGGGGATCCAATGTCTGTCAGCCTGGGATGACATGCTGGACAAGCCGTGTTGCTTCGTAAGGGACGGCTTGCACCTGTCACCACTGGGCTTCCGGATACTGGCCAAGGCTCTTGCCACCCCCATAGTGCCTTTTTTAGGCAATGCTCAAAAGACAAATCAACCTCCGTAATAAACAAAAATGGGAAAAAATTAAGGGTAATGCTGCTCAACGCCAGAAGTCTAAATCTCAAGATGCAGGCACTCGAAGCACTTCTCAGTATGGAGAACATCGATGTCTGTGCTGTAACTGAAATCTGGTTCAAGGCTCCTGAGAGCACTCCAGCGCTACCAGGCTATACGTCATATCATGCTTTTCGGCCTCAAGTTCCAGGTCAACCACAAGGAGGGGAGTGTCCATTTTCATAAAGGACACCTACACCTCTCGAATGGTGGCTACCCAAGAAGCATCAGAAACAATACAAGTTTTACTCACCATAGGCAAAACTGCCATACAACTGGTCGCTTGTTATAGAACACCCTCCTAATCCCAGGAATCCCATTAAGCATTCCTGAAGACACTGGAGGACATGAATGTCACACCAAACACCATCATATTGGGTGACTTCAACTACCCCAACATAGACTGGGCCCACTATTCTAGCCCTAACACCCTAGCCCAAAGATTCCTAGAATTCATTAACTCGAATACTATGGAGCAACTGGTCACTTCTCCTACGAGGGGAGATAATATACTTGACCTGATTATCACAAACATGGGGCTCAAATGCTCCGCACCGGATATAAACCCCTCACTAGTAAGATCTGACCATAAATTGATCACGTTGGATGTACATATCCCACCCCCACCCCCAGAACAAAAGACTACAGTGAAAATTTTTTCAAAAGCTGACTTTACGCTCCTTAAGTCAGAAATGGTATCCTTTAAGCCTACTGGGTTAATGGAAACCACATCCCAAAATGCTGAATCCTACACAAAAGCCTTCTACGGACATCTCCAAGAATGCATGGATCAAGCAATCCCAACTAAAACCAAAACCCTCTCCACTGGAAAACGCCCGGTTTGGTGGACCCTGGCTATAAACAAACTGTACAACAAAAGAAGGAAGCTACTGCAGGAAAAAGCCAAATCCCACAAGGGAAAGGCATCCCTGATCAACACAAGTAAAACTACGTTCTCTCATAAAACATCTAAAGCCAACTTTGAGAGAAAGATTGCCAAGGATACCAAAGACAATCACAAGGCCTTCTTCAATTATGTCAGAACCTTGGGAGGAAATTCTCAGATATGCTCTGAGTTGGTACACAACGACAAAAAATTCACTGACCCTACCGACATTGCCAATATTCTGGCAGATAGGTTCAGTGCAAATTTCTCCCCTCCCTCACCCCCTAAAGATGAAATAACTATCCCTGCTGAATGTAACCTACCTGTCATCTCAGACGTACAGGTGAAATCAGCACTCAACAAAGCACAAAACACAGCATCTATGGGACCCGATGGTATCCCCGGTTGCGTATTACGTGAACTTCAAGATGAACTAAACCCACACCTAAAAATGCTATTCAATCTTAGCCTCACTTCAGGATATGTACCGGAACACTGGTGCACAGCAACAGTGGTCCCACTCCACAAAGGGGGAAATTCTACTGAGCCTGGTAACTACCGACCCATAAGTCTGACCAGCCTGGTCTGCAAGGCTATGGAAAGAATCATCATGGAACTCAAATGGCAACATTGGGGATCTGCAGACCCTTGATCCCACCCAGTTCGGTTTTGTAAAAGGCAGATCCTGCCTCTTAAACCTGGTTGACTTCTTCGAGACAGTCACTAGTGCCATCGACGAGGGCAAGGCTGTCCACACTGCCTACTTGGACTTGGCTAAAGCCTTTGACACAATACCACACTCTGGCATCATAGACAAGCTCAGCAGCCTAAATGTAAATCCATATGTCACAAGATGGGTAGCAAACTGGCTAAAAAACAGAACCCATAAGGTCAAAACTGCTGGAGCCATGTCAGACTCAAAACCAGTCATGAGTGGTGTCCCACAGGGCTCAGTCTTGGGACCGCTCTTATTCGGCATTTACTTCTCAGATGTGAAAGCAAATATGGGAGGATTATGGCTGACAAAGTTTGCAGATGACTGCAAACTGGGTGCCATAGTCGATTCACCTGCTGACACACACATCCTACAGAAAGGTCTCACTGAAACGGACAACTGGTGCCAGAATCATGGCCTCAAACTTAACGCCAAAAAATGTATAGTCATCCCCTTTGGGAAAAACAAAGTACCCACAAATTATCACATAGACAATAACCCACTGAGTACGGAAGAAGTAATCAGAGACCTGGGGACTCAAGTCGATAGTGACCTCTCCTTTGACAACCATGTTGCCAAAGTGGTCAGAAAGACTTTCTACCTTGCCCATCTCATCATGAAGGGATTCTCATCCAGATCAAAGGAGGTCATTGCACCCCTATATTCCTCCCTTATCAGGCCCATGATTGAATATAATGCTCCATTTGGGATGTACCTCACCCGACACATACAACAACTGGAAAGACCCCAGAAGTACCTCACCAAGAGGATCATGGGTCTCAAACATATGCCTTATCCAGCTAGATTAAATAAACTCCAGCTCTATTCAGTAGCATACCACCTGCTCAGAGGTGATTTGTGCCTAACATATAAGGCCATGTCCAACCAAGAACTGATGGACATGCTCCATCTCAAAAAATCCAAATCCACCAGAACCACGCGAGCTAAAGATTTCAACCTCTGCACAAATATGGATAAGACATGCTGGAGGGATAGATTCATAACACAGAGGTTACCCGTACTCTGGAACAAAATCCCAGTTCATGTGAGGCAGAGCCCTTCATTGGCACTGTTCAAGAAAAATCTCGATGCATGGATGGGAGATCGTAAGTTTACCCCGGGAATCACCTCAGTGTCACTACTAGACAGAGGTATAGTATACTAAATAATGGGGTCCCACATGTGTCACTACTAGAGAGGTGCAGCTATATAATACGGGGTGGTGGAAGCCACATCACTTTTGGCTAGGCTTGTAAATGCCCCAGGGCAGATAGCCTAGTACACTACTATGAAACTGTACACACACACACACACACACACACACACACACACACACACACACACACACACACACACACACACACACACACCCTGACATTCCACAATATGACTTAACTGTCCCTGAGTTTACAGAATGTCCCTAGCTTTTTCTCTTATTTTCGCCATCCTGCATCAGTCTTGAATGCACTCAATAATACCAATCATTAAAGTATCATTCTTCTGATTACTCAGAAAAGTGATCACAAAACATAACCTGTTACTCCATTAACTCTTTAACTTGATTGGAGTCATTTTTTCAAAGAATCCCTGATGTCATCAAGTGTTCACCCTGGTTTTATCCAGACATCTTGAGCATGGCCCCCACATGTTATGGGCTACTAGAGTCAGTCAATAATGTCACGTGCTGGAGTTTCATACTTAACTATTGTTCAGTAAATGCAAAATCTGTTCCTCTATTAACTTTTTATGTGGACTACACTAGTATTTGGAAACACTCTCTGGTGTTGTCTAGTAATTCCCCAACACATCTTTAGTGCTGCATACATTTGGTATTATTTCACCTTTCTGCTGATTGCAATTAAAAAAGTATCCCTGATGTCTAGTTTTCCCTCCCAATGCATTTTTCATGCTGCAGACTTTATTATACTATCAGCTGTCCTATGATTACATTTCAGAAAAGTATTCCTGGTGTCTAATGTGTCTGTCCATGTCCATGTACTGCACGATTTCTAAGGGAAGTTGAGAGGTATGAACAACCCCACACTCAGACATATGCATACATGGACACAGACATAAACACACACATTATACATACATTAATGACCTCCACTCCACCAGATAGTACTTACAGACAAATTAAACCCCCCACCACACACACACACACACACACACACACACACACACACACACACACACACACACACACACACACACACACTTACAGGTATCTGTCAACATGCATGACATATGGCACTCAACAGCATGCACTGCAGCTATACTCAATTCCTGTTACCAACATTATACATCTCTGTGATGCATGTGTTGTGTTAATAGGTGATGCCCCTTCCCCTGAAACACACTGCACCCATGTACACTGTATTGCTATGCACCTGTTTGGCACCCTGCCATGTATTGCGCACCATACCTCACAGGTGTGCACACCATTGCTGAATGTGTATTTGTGTGTCTGTTATGTTTGCTCTGCTGCTCACAGTCCCTATGTGTTTGTCCAACACATACCTGGGATGATATATGGACAGATGTCATTTGTGAATGTCTGATGTCTGACTTACAGATATCATCATCAGCGGTGCATGTATGGCCAATAAAATACAATTACACTAACAACCTTCAAACCTTACTGTGGCTATGGGGAGTGTACACATCCTTATTAATATGGCACCCTCTTCCCTGATATGCCATGGGGCTACACTACTGCATATGTTGACATTACATGAACCCGATATGTGACATATGACCTGTGCAATCAAATGCACTATCAAACAAATGTGTTAGTTGTGCAGATGCTGATTGAGATGTATGCAATTTGTGGGAGCATATGTGTGCACACCCTTATCATGATGGTTTGTTACACCAACTGTTATGTGTATTACAGCAGTCCCTATTCCTGGCATGGGCCATCTGCATTTGCCAGTATTTGGTTAGTCTGCCCTACAAATGTCCCCCAACTATGCATAATTACAAGGTCAACTCATGTGCACAGCCCTTGGAGGTCACACAGTGCCGTCACTATTGCTGTGGAGTCAGGGTTATGTCTGTTACAATTCATGACCTTGATTTTGTTCAGATACAGCCATTCTTAGCAACCTTTGGATCTCTGCTTCAGTGCACTGCTGTGTTTCATGACGATACCTCCTCCCCATTCTCAGCCTTTTTGCAGATGATTGACAACTATGGCCTACACGTGTGTTATTTTGCAGTGTCACAAACTCTGAACACCATGTGTATCAGCCTAGTCCCTGCTAATGAATGGCAGGCATACAGGTGTACACTGGGACCAGCAATGTACAGATGGGGATGGTGGGCCTGAGGTGGGGTGAGGTGTTGATTTTGCAGCACATGCATCTTAACTGATACTGGCAAGGGGTTTCCAACTTGGTCTTGGTACAGCAGTACACATTGCAATGCATGCCTTTGGGGGACTTTTGCTGTTATGCATATGCTACCTGTAGAGAGCCCTGGCTGATATTTCATGTGGTACAACTGTCCCTAACTCATGGTCCACACTTATGCAGAGTCCAGGCAATTGCCGACACAGGTACTGCACAGCCAGTACTTGCTAGACATTCCTGCAACTCCCACAGTGTTGTGGCATGTTACTAGCCAGCCTGCACGACCAGTTTGCAAAATGTGACATCATCTGTCTTGGATGGCTATCTGTTTATTTTCTACATTAATCCTGTCCCATACATCTTCGCTACCTACATGATTGTCTGTACTGTATGCCATGGTATATGCAATAGTGAGGTAAGGCTACATGTCCAACTCCTGGGTGCTACCTGTTGGGTATGGGATCCATTCCATGGCTTGTAATATGTGTGCAAGCCACGACTGCCTCTGTTGCAGGTAAGTGGGCACATTTGATGGCAGACCATTTCTTGGTGTGGCATTGAGGATCTGTACTTGCTGGCAGGTCCACACTTATGAAGAGTGCATGCTGTCAGTACCTCCAATGCTGCTTCCACAATATGTTATCTGGAGTGTATGCACACATATGCGTCCAGTGTTTGTGAAGGCATGTATTCCTCATATTTGCTGTCCTAAGATAGGATTCCATAATACACATTCATTGCTCATGTTAGGACCACATTGCAGGTTGTAAGGGTTGTGGAATTCAATATTGTGATATGCCATAGTGTAGATCTGTAACAGTTGCCATTGTAATAGTGGTATATACACTATTGTAGCACTGTATAAGGGTGATGTTTCAGACATGTCCCTACTGTAGGCCATTTGTCCCACTATTATTTTCTTCTCTGTGCACACATCTTGCAATGACAGATTGTTAGTTATACTGCAGGGGTCTTACATACCCTTGCGATATGCCACCATGGTGACCACTGCGGTGCAGTGCAGTTAACAGCAACAATAAGTGAATATGTACAGCATGCATTATGAGTGTGTTAATTGTGTATACCATGGCCATAACATGACCGGAGTATTGGCAAACTTGAACAAACACCATACTCACCAGCTACAGGCTGCTGTCCCAGAGGTATACCAGAGGGACCTACATAGTTGTGTGAGAGATGTGATGTCAGTATTTACACCTGTGGCATTGGTACAGGGTGGGAGCAGCATTACAGTACATCAACAGTACAAACCCGCAATACTACAGATTATGCACGTCTGTTTATTACTACAACACAGCAACAGACTAGATATATTTCATCTCACATATGCACGATTAAACTCTACATATGCAGATGGATATGCAACAGTGGTCTACTGATGTGCTCTGTGGACTTACCTGCATGCTCCTCAGCCATTGTGTGGGTAGCACCCACCTCCACTATGCTCTCTGCCGGGTCTTGTGTTTGCAGGTGGTCAGGTGCCCTGAAGCTGGCAAGGACCTCCACAACATGTGTCAGGGGGGCTGGATGGCATGATAACCCCATGGCAAGCTGGTCCCTCCTAACTACAGCAGCAGGCCGATGGGCATGGCATGGCAGAGTAGATCAGTCACCCATGTTGGACCTGCTCATAACTGTGGTTAGGCAGGCCAACATCATTTACCGTGTGGACAAGATCATTCCACAGGGTGGCCCTCTCCTGCAGATCATGGTCTGTATGCCCAAACAGGGTGTGGTAGTGCTGCACCAGGTATGTGATGATGACATCATTCTCCTGGGGTGTGTAAATCAGAAGTCTCTCCAGAGACTTTGTGCCTGAAAGACATAAAGAGGGAAACAGGTCTGAGGACTTCATACTGCAAGGATATAATAGTTGTTAGTTCACATGTCTGTGTCCCTCCACCATATCTGCAACAACAATCTGATCACACAACTCAACAGGTATGTCTACAGCAGACCTACTGTTGGGACATATATCGTATTGTACAATAATTTGTGCAATGTGTTTGTAGTCATGTTCCATGTTGAAATACTATCACTGGTGGACTGCTACAAATAATGTCACCTGCATGCCATTGTAAGGGCCACTATGGTTCCATATATGCATATGTTCTGTTTGCTATGTGATTGCTGCACATCTGTTGTTTTGTGTTAATGGGGGTAGCTATGCATGCTGTTAGACATAATCCTGGAATGTGTCGACTATTACTACCGAGATATGATCTATAACAGTGACACAATAGCATGCTTGGGAAGACAGTTGCCAGCAGAACCACCTCTCCCACCTCATCTGGCTATGTTACCAGGCCGCATCACATCTGGACCCACCCTGGGACCTCATCATCTACTGGACCTGCACTACCTTCATGTGGAACCACCTCAGGGGATGGTGCTCACCCCCTCCGGAGGACACACAGACAGGATCCTGTCAACCGAAGTCAGGTCCAGGGTCTGGTGCATAGGGAGCTCCACAGAGACTTGGGGGATGTACTACATCACCTTGAGGCCCTCAGTACACAATCACAGGGTCTTCATGCTCCTCCTGCTCAACCCCCAGCCCAGGCACCTTCAGAGCCATGAAGATGCTGTTGTGATTGCCCATGGGTGGGGACCTTGGTCCCATTGTTTCCATATGGGGGCTCATGGGCTTCCACATTCCAAACAACACTCTCCATCCAAGGTTCTTACCAACCACATGTGTCATATACCACCCCTGTATGCTGTCTTGTCTGTCTTCCAACCAACCTACTTCCTCAAATATACCTACTATACTTCCCCAAAATACCAATCCCACCTTCATAACAAAGACAATGTGTTTCCAACATGGAGTTCACATCAGACATAACTGTCCATTTTGCACCCACATAGTGCTGTATATGTATGTGTGTATTGATATGTGTGATGTTCTCTCACACATATCATGCAGCACTGTCATTCAACAGTAGGGGGTATGTATATATCTATGTGTGTGTAGATATATATTTTGAGTTTTGTATATATATATATATATATATATATATATATATATATATATATATATATACATATATATATATATATATCTGTATGTGTCTGTATATCTGTAGACATACATGTATATATGCATACACACACACACACACACACACACACACACACACACACACACACACACACACATATATATATATATATATGTATATATATATATATATATATATATATATATATATATATATATATATATATATTTATATATCGGGTGCATTCAAACATCAGTTCCACACTCTCTAACTCTCCTTCCTTCACAGCTGCACTGTTCTTCCTTGCTACAACACACACACAGGTGTCACATGTGAACACAGCCTAACATTAAGGGGGTATATATAGGGACAGATTACAGGTAAGCCTATTACATAGCTATGGCATTTGTGCATGCTACATTACATGTTAACATGACTGTCCTACAAGTGGTGGTTTCTGAAATGCATGTGTCTATGATAATGGTATTACTTCCTCCACCAGCTATTTGCCGCACTAGTATACATGTCTTGTGGTACAGAGCACACACTATGATGGTTTACATCTTGTCATTCAGTGCTGATCTACACAGTTGACAGGTGTGGCCCACTGCCCACTGGGACACACACTATCGTCCATAGCAGTTGTTCAGCAGGACATCATTACAACTCCTGGTGGCACATATAAATCATTCCACATCATCTATCCCATTATTATAGACCAAGTACCAGTGGTGGCTATAGGACTGCAGGACTGCAGCTCCCCCCACCTAAAGAAAGATGAAAATCCCCCCACCTGTACAAAAGAAAGATCCCCCACCTGTACTAGAAAAATAAAAAAAAATTGCGAGTCTTGGAACTCCATGTTCCTGGTACTCACAGAACTCCAGACTGCTATATTAGGCAGTCCAGATAGAGGAGAAAGGCATCTCTGCCCTGCCAGCCCAGAAGTCTCTGCGGTGTTGTCCACACAGACAAGAAGGAAACCGGATGGCGTCATCGGCAGGCTGGAGCCTCTAGACTATTCCCGCAGAGCCCAAACTGGAAACCAGCTGTTAGCGTGTGTGGGCTGAGGAGGGGAAGAAAACAGCAAAAGAGGACTACAGAGGAGCTTGTTTTTAGGGGGAATTAAGTGCCATGAAATGGAAGACTGGATCAGCTACCGGGGTCTGCAGATAGGGTGTGTGTGTGTGTGTGTGTGTGTGTGTGTGTGTGTGTGTGTGTGTGTGTGTGTGTGTGTGTGTAATGCCCCAGTTGCTATATAGTGTTGGCTAGAGAGAACACATGGTGGTGCTTAGGGAATACTTAGACTTGAATCCTGTACTTTGGGTGCAGGTGGCAAGGGCCTGAATTCCCTACCCACCACCATTTGTAAAAAATTTGCAGATGTTTGCTCATATTTGTTCTGTTCCTCATACAATCTGTGGTTTCTGTGTGTTTATTTTTCCTTGAAAAGTCAGTAATGCTGTGGTGCACTGGTGGCATTGTTGCCTGACAGCTATAGGTTCTTTGGTTTGATTCTTGGCTGCGGTGCCTTTGGTGTGGAGTCTGCATGTCTTTCCATCTTATAAAGAACATGTGTCTGGAGAGTTTAGCTCTGCTGAAATTAGCTTTTGTTCCAAGTCAGACTCTCCTGGTTAACAAATGTTAAATAAAAATAACATGCATTGGAATTTCTGACTTCATATTCTTCAGAAAGTACATGGTAACATGAAACCTTTTGTTCTAGCAATTTTCTAAGTTTATAACATGGATATTTGAAATTTGTCCCTATTTTTGGGACTGTCTTCCCCCATTATTGGCTTTGTCCAGGTTTTTTGTGTTAAGGTTGAGAACTATGGTGAGAGCTGATTTCACTGAATATGTTTGGGGGCTGTATTCTCCCATTATTGGCTTTGTTCAGGTGTTTTGTGTTAAGAGGTTGACAGCTATGGTGAGAACTGAATTCACTAAATAGTAGCCATTTAAGTTTCAGTCTTCCTCTCTTTCACAAACCAGTTGATTTGGTATAGTGGTATGTTGCTCTGACTGTTTTGCACAGGGTCCCCTGGATTGAAGACTTGGCAGTGAAATGTGTGGTGGTAACACAGCACTTTATTCTAGCAACTTTCCAACATTATATAAGCAATGTTTAAAATATGTCCCTGTTTTTTGGGCTTTTGTCCACCTACCCCATAAATGTTGGCTTTTTCCAGATTTCTTGTGCTGCAAAGTTCAGATATACAGCTGAGTGTTGAGTAGATTTTACAAGAAGCTAAGAGATGCAGGGGAACAAAGGTTTAGTGCTGCTTATGCTGAATTGGCTTGCATTGTTATTAGCACAACAGGGAGAGTACTTGCTTTTTATGCAGAAAGCTGTGGGTTCTACTCCTCCAGTAGCTAAACGCATTGCTGATACTGTACTGTGTTGTAAAGGGGGTGGGGACTGCAGTCCTTTTTGGCAAAGATACCAAGTAACTATGAACCTGTTATCAGTCTGCCATCTGTTCCATATTGCGATATTACTAGCTTATCATTTTTTAATGCAACATAGGCAATTTATTCCTCAAGGGCAACAGGCACTTTATTTGTAGATGAAACAATGACATATAAAGTTGTTTGCTAGCAGCAACCTCTTCATTAGCTACAGGTTTCTTTACAGAACCTCTCACCCTCCAAAGGGTAGGACTGAGCAACCCAAACCAGCATACCTATGTTTACCGAATTGAGGATAGCACTACACTGGGGAAAGGGACATATACTCCTGCTAGTACCATCATCAATGGCATTAAGCTAGCAGACTGCTTATTTCCAAATGTGTCATTGTGCCTATTCTGTCTTGGTGGAATTACATAAGCTACAATGGGTTCCTTGCACAGGTACATACATCCATGTGTACAGTGTTCTCTGTGTATTGCATCAACACCAAAGCCTCTGTGTGCGTTATACACAAGCATGTGGTGTGTACCACCCAGTACACTTACCATTGCCCACTGTAGAACGGCTGCTGACATCAGCCACCATGCACTCACCTGTTTACAGCACTCCAGACCTATCAGCCATGTGGCACATGCAGCAGCTGTTATACAGACCTGTGACATGTGTTCACCTGTACCCAGGATATGGCACAGCCAAGGTGTCACCACAGTGTCATACTCCTTGTACTATACAACAGCAGACCATCATCCTGCTGACACATGGAGACATACAACATTATGAAGACTGCAATCACTCAGTGTTAATAAATGCTATAATGCATCATGGCCGGACAGCTACACCTCCTGACATGGAAGAATTAAACTGTACTACTGACAACATGTTACACAGAATTACATTGGTACACCATAGTACAGTCACCTTGTGCATCAGAACCATATTAGCCTGTCTCTGCATTGATGCTATGGATGGCAGGGATGTGGCACAGGTATCATCATATGCACAGGGTGTGTTGTTGCTTTGCCAGAGACCTAGGCTGAGCCATACGTTTGACACCATGTGTGTGAGTGAGGGGGTTTAATTATTAATTTGGCTCTTGTGATGTGGTGTGTGTAGGTATGAGGTTGCCCTAGCTGTGTTTGTATTGTGTGTGTGTGTATGCATGCACAAAGTTATGCCATGTGGCTGCCCTATACAGTGGTCTGTTGGGCAGCTGCAGACCATACCTTGCAGGGTGTGCAATTCTCCGTCTCTAGACATGGACAGGAGAACTGTGCCTGCCAGGGGTTCTACGGGCCCCACCAGGTACAAGCCATGATATGGTACTCTTCTCTGATGATGACATATGTCTGCTGGATCCAGGTCCCTCTTGGGACTGGCCAGGGCTACGTGCACATGGCCTGCTGTGGTGTGGTGTGGACAGTGCCCCCTGCAGTGCTGGGGCTGGTACTACTACTATGGGAGTGGTTCTGTGTCCTGGCACATCCACATTGACCTCCAGCTTTTGGTGTTGCTGGCCTACATCCACGTGGCCATTGCACCACTCCCATCATATGTTCAAGCACAGACATTCCACAGTTGAGGATTCCCGCTGTCTCAACCAACCATCTATTCATGACCTCTGAAAAATAACAGAGGGCACCTGCAAGATCGCAGATGTCAGTAACAGCAGAATGAGTAGCTCTCTGCAGCATCAGAGCCTGTCTGGTGTACCATTCCATATGTGCCTGCACCTCCATGATGGCCTGAAACATGCATCTAGTGGTACCAGATGTGGCACTTCTGTCAGGGTCATGATGACCATTAGCCCTCCAATGGGCACTCCTGTACATCTGACTATGTGGTGCCCCACCGGACATTAGGCTATGCCTGCTGTGTCCAGACACACATGCCATAGATATCACACTTTCCTCTCCCATGCCACCAACCGCTAACTGTCCCTCAGCTATGGCCACTTGTGATGGGGTATGTATAGGCAATGTGACTGTGTGGGGGGATGGGGTGGATAACAGTGGGATGTCAAACGATGGTGCAGCTTCAGCCCCTGACAACCACACCTGTGCCGCAACACACCTATCATC
>NC_056732.1:1764157874-1764170374 GCF_019279795.1 Protopterus annectens
AGATGTCCAGATTTTTCCAGAATGAATAGATTTTTGTTTCTTATTTTTGGTTTGTTCCTCATAAAATTTGTGGTTTTCTGGCAAATCATTTAGGAATGAAGTCACTAAATGACAGACATTGAGTTTCAGACATCATAACCTTCAGAAAAATACATGCTAAAGCAAGACCTGTTATTCTATTAATTGTCTTAAGTTTATAGAAGAGCAGTTTTTACTACTGTTTGTATGTTTCCCCCAATATATATGGCCTTGTCCAGATTTCCTGCTTTAAGAGGTTGAGAGGTACATGCAAATAAATTGCTTTATAGAATTAGGAATATGCAAACCTATCAACTGTCCCCAATTTCGGCTCAAAATGTTGCTCTCTTCCTAATAATCCCTCTGCAAAATGGCAATTTTGGAAGAAAACGTGGAGGGTTTACAATTATAAATAGGTGTAATGATCAGAGTTATAGATTACTTTTATTTCAGAATGCATGTAGATGCTCTTATTTTGCCAGCTGCTCAAGTTAACAGTACTAATATTAAAAAGGTGTCCATTCTTTGACAGGATCCCAGCTGTATTGTGTGACAATTTTATATTTTTGCATCTCATTGTTGGTCTGTTTTTCATAAAATTGTGTTTTTCTGGAAAATTAGTGGCAAAACATTAAAGAATGAAGTTAGAAAATAATGGCAGACATTTGAGTTTCAGATTTCATACCCTTCAGAAAATTCATACTAATGCAAGACCTACTACTTTCTAAGTTTATAAGAGCAATATTTGAAAACTGTCCTTATTTTTGGGCTTGTGTCCCACTTTTATTATGGCTTTGTCCAGATTTCTTGCTGTGAGGTATGAGTGTCAGAGCCATCACTTTCAGCCAGAGACATTTCAAATTGTGACATAAATGTTGCACCCCACTCCCCATTGTAATGGCTCTGGATGTGTCCAAGCAAGGCAAGGAGCAGTAATGCAGTGTAAGTGTGCAGAGTATTCCCCCATCCATGGTAGACCACAAGTACGACCGTGGCTTTTCATCTGTCCTTGATTTTGTAGAATGTTCTGGCTTTCTGTCATATTTTTATATTGTTGATTTATGCTTCTTATTCAGAAAATGCATGCTGTCACAGTGCCCTGCTGCTCTATTTTTAAGTAGCAATGCTTTAATGACCATCAGGTAAGCTTGTCAGAGATTTTAAGATGCAAGTAAGCTTTAATAAGCATACTGTTAAATAATTACCAACATTGAAAGCCTTTTCATTGTTGCCATGCAGAGAATATTTATATAACTAGATAATGTATAAGCCTTAGGTATTGAAATGCATATGACAGTATTTGTAATAAAGGACAGGATTACAGTATTTTCAGACACTCATTACATTTGTTAGAGACTTGCAGTCATCTTTGCAGGCTTTATCTGTAAACTAAACAGAATGCAATCTATCATGTGCGGTCCATAACTTGTGCAGTAATCCTTTAAGCAGTTTTTCTTAAGCTTGTTTCATGTTTGCTGTTCTTTGTTTACATTGATCATGTCTTCCCCTTGAAATAAGTCAATAGATGTCCGGCAGCAGATCTTTTTTTGGATAATCAACATTTTTACAAGTGGGGGTATCACACAGAGATTGCTACTTTCAGCATGTTACTTGGTAATTTTATAAAGCTGAATATAAATTATAATTAGAACTGCAGTGCAAGGAGAAGTGGTTTGAGTTGTGTGCTGCTTGTTTTTTTTTTTTATACTTGATTCTGACTGGAATTCCAGTAAGGTATTTAAAAAGTAATTTATTTTTTCATGCATCACAACCTTTGTGTTTCCATCCAGATATTAAGTAAGTTGTCATGTAGCCAATGCATTAAAATATTTTTTCTTCTACATTTCATTTTGTTTTGATTGGACTTTCATAATGATGGTTTGGCACCCAGGGCAGCGTATTTAATTAAAGTTCCAGTTGTTGTGGTTTTGAGCATAGCCACACCCCTTTACAGTTGGCCACACCCCCTCCCATCGGCCCCACCCATTCAGCTATCTCCTGCAACCCCCCCCTTTAATTTGAAGCCACCAGCCACCACTGCCAAGTACTACAGTCAATTAAATGCATATATGTTTCATATTCCTGTTGTAGGATTGTCGTCTCTTCTGGATACAGTTTGATGTATCCCCTTAATTAACTTGGGATATTTGTAGGTTCAGTTGCTGAACAACTTTTTATTTACTGGTTGTTTTTTGGTTTCTCCTTCTCTCTCACTCTCTCTCTCTCTCACTTTTTCTCTATCTCTCTCCACTACAGGGATTGAGCTGGTTTGAATAATTGTAGCATGGAATTTGTAGGTGATGCACATGATCAGGTGATGGTCTCTGCACCAGTCAGTGTCCCCCACTTGCTACCTGCATGCAGCTAGCTGTGTAGTACTTCCAATTACCACTGTCATGGCAACCCACTACTATAAATTAATAAATCATGT
The DNA here is from genome assembly GCF_019279795.1 of Protopterus annectens. NCBI lineage: Eukaryota > Metazoa > Chordata > Ceratodontiformes > Protopteridae > Protopterus > Protopterus annectens. The sequence continues at coordinate 1,764,160,324 of NC_056732.1, forward strand.
GGGTGTTGTCCCTTTACCTTTCCTGTGTGGAGGACATCCTTCCTGTGTGTGGGCAGAAGTGTTACAGACAGCAGGTAGCAATACCTCTTACAACAGGACTTGCAGACACAGGCCAACTACATATTTGTATAAGGTTCCAGACCTACAGACAGTGTGAGAAGTGTTGTTATATGCATTGTATACTGCTGGTTTTACAGGGTTTGTGTGTACATAATAGTTTAGCATGGAATGCAGTCTGCATAGCTCTCAACTGTGGGCCAAGTCACATGATGGCCAGAGGAGTGGCTATTATGTTTTGTTTGTCCACCACACAGGTCTTGTCTCAGATATATCACTGGCATTCTGTCTGTTGAGTTCTATCAGTACATGGCTACATCCATTTGTGTTTCTGACTTCATATTCCTGAATAAGGGTATGTTGCAACCAATCCTGTAACACCAGCAATTTTCTCAATGTATAACAACAATATTGCAAATATGGCCCTGTTTTCCAGCCTTTGCCATCCACCTTTATACCAGGCTTTCTCCATATATCATGCAGTGAGAGGTTGTTAAGTAGTGGCCTATCATTATGTCATGCTAGCATTCCTGCCATCATTCCAGTGATGTTGTGGACCCCCACACATATTGCTGCAGTAGGGTCCATATATATGTGGGCTACAGCTGGACAAAATGTGTATGTCCTTGTACAGTCCAGAGGTCAGTCTATGTAACACTGTTATATGCCCCTGTAAGTCATTCTATGAGGAAGGGGTATGCACCATATATAACCTAGGCTGTTACAACATGTGAGGGATATCAGTAGTAAGACACCTTAAGGTATATGGCTGTACATTTTCATACATTTCACCATGGGAGCATTGGTCAGCTAGTGCTTACTGTCATACAGACTGTTCTGTTTGTCATTGTGATAGTGATGTTTTAAGTTAAGCATTGTTATGTAACAGATACATCTTCATTGTGACAACTTAATTCTTTCCCCCTAGGGGTTGAGTACAGACTGTAATTGGAGGCTGCAGAACTGCATCTGCATTATTTACTGTTGACTGATTCTTATCTTCTGGGCCAGTGTTTCTTTACTGTTGTACTACTTGAAGGTCTTGACCTGGACAACAACTTATGTTATGCTTTAAGATTGCTGTATCAAATGTTTTGCTTGAAAGTTGCATTACTCAGTTAGTGTGTATTTCAATCACCAAACAGCTATATGAAATGGCGTATACAACTGAAATTGTACACAAATAAACATTTCTTACGTATGCAAACCTGTGTGGGGTGTCATACCCTTTGACTTCTCTGTGGGTATATGTTTCATGCAATAATTGTCTTTCGTATGAGAGAATCAAACACCGGCCATTTTAAAAGGTGGCAGCTGTAGGAATACTGGCTGTTCAATATGCTGTGCACCCCCTAAATATGTATATTCCTATACTAGTGGTATGTGTATATGTGTGTGTATATGTATATACATATCTCTCTCTCTCTCTCTCTCTCTCTCTCTGTATACATATATATATATATATATATATATATATAAAATTTATTTTTTTTTTATTTTACATTTGTTGACCTGGCTAGTCCAACTGGATATATGTCCATTTTCAGTGGAGGCCCGGGGAGAAAAACTCCACATACATCAAAATGTTTACAAACACAATGGTATGTACAAAGGCACTGGTACATTACAAAGCTTAGGCATGCATTATATTTCATAGGATTTAGCATTTGAATACGAAAATCCTAGTCCAGTTTTAGATATTCCTGATAAAATATGTCAAAGACACTATTAATTATAAAGTCACTCACACAAATGTCACACAAAAAATGCAAGTGTGTAACAGCAATGGATATTCATACAAAATATGTACAAGGACACTCTTATTCTGTAAAGTCTCACCAGAAGTCCTAGTGTATGTCAAAGACACTATTAATTATAAAGTCACTCACACAAATGTCACTCAGTAAATGCAAGTGTGTAACAGCAATGGATATTCATACAAAATATGTACAAGGACACTCTTATTCTGTAAAGTCTCACCAGAAGTCTTAGTGTAAGATGACTATGGATAATCATTCAAAATATGTGGGAGGCTGGCATAATGGTTAAGGTGTTTACCTTACAGACACAAGGTGCAGGGTTTGATTCTCACAGGGGGTAATTGGCTAGGCTTAAAATGGCCCACAAGGGCAGTTAGTCTAGTACTAATCTATGAACCTATGTACAGGACATTAGTCTGCTGTATAGCCACATTAACTCTTTTATCAATAGAGAAGACACAAGATTATACTCATAAGAAGATAGGTGTCTAGGGAAGGGTTTGGTAGTTAGTCTAGTTTGACACAGGGGCATAACCAGTGTGATTTAAGGTAGGGTTTTAGTTTGCTTTTAAATAGGTTAGCTGAGGCTAGGGAGGTCAGGTGATTAGGGAAGGTGTTCCAGGTTTTACCCACTGTATTAGGGAACAATGTGTCACCAGCTGAATTATAGCATTTAGCTATTTGTACTAGTAATTTATTAGATGAGCATAGGGGTTTGAGATTATTATAGGTGGTGACTAGGGTATTGAGTATTGGTGTATTTGTAGGTTGATACATGATCTTATGGACTATTGTTAGTTGGTTGAAAAGTATTAGATTTGGCAATTCTTACCAGCCTAGTTGATTCCGATTGATACAATGATGGGTACTATAGGAGGACCCAGCTGCAAATCTGACAATATTGTTGTAGCAGGTAGACAGTTTATTCAGGTTGCTTTTATATAATTTAGTATAGATAGGCGAGGCATATAGTAAGGTGGAGATAAGGTGGGTACGGGCTATAGTTGTCTTGGCTAGTGGAGTCAGAAAGGTTTTGATCCTGTAGAGGGAACCTTTTTTTGTTCACTGTTTTTATAGTGTTATTAATGTGAGGCTCAAATGTGAGGTTATTATCAATAAGTACCCCAAGTAGTTTTGTAGTAGGAACAGGAGATATTATAGTTCCATTGCTAGAAGTAACAGTAAAGTTAAGTGGGGAGGCTCTATGGGTGGGGGTGAATAGTAGCATTTTTGTTTTTTTAGGGTTCAAGATAAGACTTTGTTGTAGAAGCCAGTTTTCAACTATGCTAATGGTGTTTTGGGTTAGGGACTGAAGTTCTGATGAGGAAATGGCTGAGCATATAAGTCTGGAGGTGTCTGCATATTGGATACAGGTAGCTTGAGAAATTACAGAATGGAAGTCATTTGTGAAGATGGAGAACAGGAGAGGACCCAATATTGAGCCTTGAGGGACACCTATGGCAACTGGGAGGTGGGACAAAAAGGTATTTGTCCATAGTACAGCCTGTTGCCTGCTATTTACATAGGATTGGAACCACTGTATAGCAAGAGCATCCAATGAAAGGTTTTGAAGTGTGTTTATGAGGAGGTGGTGGTTAACCATGTCAAAGGCTTTTGACAAATCAATAAAGAGGGCTGAGGATTGAGTGTCATTATTACGATTTCTATTAATGCAGTCAGTAATGGATAAGATAGCAGAGGTGGTGCTATGAAATGGTCTGAACCCATGTTGGCAGGTGGCTAATAAATTATTTTCAAGTAGGTGGCTTAAAGGTTGCTTATGAATGCATTTCTCCATTACTTTTACCAAAGGGGATAGTATGATTATGGGCCTGTAGTTGGAAAACTCTTTGGAATTACCACCTTTATGCAGGGGGATAATGTGAGAAACTTTCCAGATTAATGGGATGGTTCTGTCAGAAATAGTTCTATTAATGAGGATGGATATGGCGTAGACTATGGCTTTTGCTGCTTTTTGCAGGTATTCTGCAGGTAGTAGGTCTGCAGAAAGAGTGGTGGGTTTAAGTTTTTGAATAAGGTTACAGACAAGGGATGTGGGAACTGGTTGAAAATGAAATAGAGGGGTGCTATTGGAGATGGCAGGCATAGAGGATGTGGAGTTAGGAAATAGTTGGTTGGCTAGGGATTGAATGGTTTCTGTGAAAAAAGTGCTAAAAGAGTTGGCTATTTGAATGGGATTGTTGTGATTGATCAGACCTTAAGGGAGTAGGAGTGCCTGAGTGGCCTGGGTGTAGGAGGTTATTAATGCCTAACCAGAATTTTTGAGGATTATTTTGGTGGGTTTGTTGAGGCTGGTAGTAGTAGTAGTTTATTTTGTTGGACAATATGGCTTTTTTTGTTTAATTTCTTAGCTATCTGAACATTAATTGTTCTGAAGGGCTTGATGTTGACCACCATCTGGCCCATAGTTTATTTCTTAGGAGGATTTTTTGCTTGGTAGTCTTGGTGAGCCATGGGGCTGGTTTAGTCCTGGTTCTAATTTTGCATGTTGGGGGCATGATGATCAAGAATGGCTAAGAATTTTGAATGAAAGTATTTGACTGCATCATCTAATAGGAGGTGTTTGAGGGGTGACCAGTCACAGTCACTAAGTTCTGTTTGGAAGCTATCAGGGTTAAAGTTTTTGTTAGTCCTTATTATCCTATAAATGGTTGAGTTGGGTGTTTCAGTCTTATATCTGATTAAATAGGTGAGTGAGTGGTCACTTATATCTTCAGGGAGGGTACCTGTTTTATAAGTTTGTTGGTGACTATTAGTGAGAATCCAGTCTAGGATGCTTTCTTTGTTATTAAGTTTATTGGTTCTGGTAGGGGATGCGATGGTTTGAGTAAAACCATACACGTTAATATGAGTAGAAGGCTGCTCAGATGAACAGGAATTCCAGTTTATATTAAAGTCACCCAGTATTATGGTTTCTTGTGGGTAGTTGGTTGAGAGCCAACTGAGGATAGCTTCTAATGTGTTAGTATTATTGCCTGGGAGAAGGTAGATACAGATGATATATATGGATTTACATTTATTGAGTTGAATCTTGGATATAAGATTCTCTGCATTACCAGATAGTGGAGGTTTGCAGTCTAGTAAGGTAACTTGTAATCCATTTTTATATAGTATAGTTACTTCTCCACCCTTCTTAGCATTATGGTCAAGTCTCAGGATATCATAGCCAGGGGGAGTAACTACACTGTCTTGTATTGATGGCTTGAACCATGTTTCAGTGAGACAGAGGAAGTCAAAAGAATGTATGTCTATAAGGGCGTGCAGGTGAGCAACTTTATTATTTATGCTATGAATATTAAGATGAGCTATCAGAAGAGAGTTGGGGGCCTAGTAGTCAGGTATGTGTTAGTAGGAGTTGTTGTATCAGGTTTTGTAGTTGAGCTAGAGGTTGGACCAGGGTTTGGGTGGTGTATGTCAACGTCTAAAAGGGAGTGGTCCAGTATTCTCAGGGTGAGTTGCAAAAGTTTACAAATTAGGTATTTATATATATATATATATATATATATATATATATATATATATATATATATATCTATACCTGAAGATATATGTATCTGCATATATATATATATATATATATATATATATATATATATATATATATATATATATATGCATGTGTGTGTGTGTGTATGTGTGTGTGTGCATATGTATGATTGGAATGTTTACTGCTTCCACATTGTACGTTCCATATGGTCGACAGACTGTTCTGCATGATATCTTATTGATACCATCCTGAGATCGTACAGGTGAGATGTATTACTTCTTGTGGCTATGTTGTATAGGGTCCTGGGTATGAGACTTGCATGTGTTGGTATTGTGTTGCAAGGCAGATCTGTTTGGATGTGGAGGAGGGGATGATATCAATAATTACAAGAGGTACTTAAATTGGGCTCCTCAACCCCATTAATGGTGACTTTGTTCATATATGTATTTGTTGTGTTCTCTTATATACATCTATAGATATACATATATGTATATATACACACACACACGTATATATATATATATATATATATATATATATATATATATATATATATACACACACACACACACACACACACACACACACACACACACACACACACACACAAACACACACACTCACACACACACACACACACACACACACACACACACACACACACACACACACACACACACACACACACACATCTACATATATAAATACATTTCCTCTACTATTGAATGACTGTGCTGGATGATATGTTTGAGAAAACATCAGGTTTATTTATATCTGACAGGGCTTCGTGGTAGATCACTTTGGCTATGGTATGCAAGGTCCTGGCTTCGAGACTTGCAAAGGGTGATTATTTTGTTGCTCAACAGAACAAGGGCTGTTGGATACAGAGTTATTAAGGCACTTTTAAGCAGTTGTAAGCAGGTTTGCACAATAGTAAGCACTGCTAACTTCAAGTTAAATATTCTTACAGTCAGTTAGCCTCTAAATTGCTTAACCTGTGTAGACATTGCTTACCCCTGCGCAAACAGGCTTAAACCTGCTTACTGCTGCTTAAATGTGCTTATTCCTGCTTATCCCCTCACTAATTTAGAAAAAAAATAAATATGGGTCTTGGAAAGTGATAGATTTGGACACTATACATTTTTTACACTATTTGCTGTATGGCATGGATTTATCATTCATTACACATTATAACTTTGTTTAGTATCCCTGATTCATGTGTACATATACTGTATGGGGTACTTGTGTTTATCTATGGATTTTACCACATTATTACAATGACAATTCACATCTGCACTTAAGGCAGTACTCCAGTTCACAAATATATCTTATTTAGTAGGTTATACAGCAAAACAATGTTCATAAATTGCTTTCACATGGAAAATGGAATTTACTATAGTGAGAATCAAACAGGAAATGATTGCTCGCAAAGCGAAAGCTCTGACCACTAGACTATTGGATTATTATTTCTACTGAATGCATCTTGTTATTTACCTTCTTGTGCTATTTAACCTACAGTATGTGTAGCTAAGCAATGGGCAAACCCGCAAAGCTATGGTTAAATTTAATCTCTTTGATAAAAAAAAAAAAAAATTCTAGTGTTATTTTCTCTAGGAAGGGACAGGTTTCACTTATTGCTGTGGATTTCTGCATGCATCTGCACATTTGACAGACATCCTAGTGTGTTTCAGTTGCTATGAGTGTAGGGTTTTCCTGGGAAGTGGGGCTTTGACCTTTGCAATGGCTGTGGGTGTGTTTTCTCAAGCAGTATGTCATGTTTGTATACAAACAGTCACACTTTGGGCATTTGAAAATGTGGCATTGAACCCCCTATGAGCGTTCTCTCATTGTAATTGCCGAATGGCAATTCTTGAGTGCAGGGGCATGTATATTGTGAAAGTTCTTCTCTCAGATACACCCCCTGCACTTGTCCATGCTCCGTGTCTGTTTAGGAGCAGAAGCAGCGCACCTTCATAACTATGCATGGCGCATTATCAACTGTATTAAAGTTATCGTCCCTCCATATCAGCATGCTCCACTACTCTGTGGAGATATTCACCCCAGTTCATGACCCATCAGAATAGCAGGGGTTCCCACTGAAACATATTAACAACATTTATTTATTTATTATTTATTTATTTACATTTGTTGACCGGGCTAGTCTAATTGGATACATGTCCATTTTCAGTAGAGGCCTGGGGAGAAAAGCTCCAAGCATAGACAGAAAAACATTATTATACAATATAAATATAAAAAAGCTATTATCAAGTACATATAATAACAGTACTGGAATATTTGTGAAAGAAAACAAAATATTGTGTTCTGAGGTATTTAGAAGGTAATGAACTAAGAACAAATACAGAAGCATAAACAATATTTGACAGAGAAAAAAACACAAAGAGTAATACATTTTAAAAAAGTTCTAACAAGTTTTTTTTTTTTTTGTTAGTACATGTAGGAAAAAGTACAGCAAAAAGGACATTGAAAAATGTGAGCACTATAGTACAGTGGAGAAGTGAAGTAAAAGGTAGGGCAGGAATGAGTAAAGTGGAAAATCAGTCAGGGTTTGTGCAGGGGCAAAGCCATTGAGTTTTAAAATATGCTTTGAGATGTTTTTTTAAAAAGATGTGTGGAAGAGAGAGTAGAAAGTTCACTTGGAAGCTGGTTCCAGGCTTTACCCACTGTGTTAGTGAAAAGTGAGTCTCCAGCTTTGTTTTTAGATTTAATAGTGGAAACTAGAAGCTTATCGGCTGAGCGAAGAGTTGTAAGGTTTTTGTAAGGGGATAGTCAAATTAGTGAGGATTGGGGTATCATTAGGGTAGAAAAGTATCTTTTGGGTTATAGTAAGTTGAAAATAGAGTAGTTGGTGCTACAGTTTTAACCATCCCAATTGTTTGAGATTGAGACAGTGGTGGGTTCTAAAAGGGTTGCCAGTAGCAAATCTGGCTATGTTGTTATAGCTAGTGGCAAGTTTGTTAAGGTTGTTTTTAGAAAGGTTAGTATAAATGGCAGAAGCATAAAACAGGGTAGAGATCAGATGAGTCTGGGCTGTAGTGGTTCTGACTGTTGGTGTAAGGAAGGGTTTGATTCTATACAGGGAACCTAGTTTTTTGTTGATAGATTTTATGGTAGTGTTGATATGATCATCATAGCTAAGGTTGCTGTCTATGGCTATGCCCAGAAGACAAGTTGTGGTATCAGGGGATATGGTGGTTCCATTGTTAGAGGTTATAGTGAAGAGAAATTGTGGTGATTTTAGAGTAGGAGTAAAGAGTAATACTTTTGATTTTTGGGGTTCAGGAGGCAGTGTTGCATGAACCAATTTTCAACAGTATGAAATACAGATTGGGTGAGGGTTTGGAGTGAGGTTTGGAACCAAGCTGAGCAGATTAAAGTAGAATCATCAGCATATTGTATGCAGGTGGCTTGAGGAATTTTAGTGTTTAGGTCATTAATAAACATTGAAAAGAGAAGAGGGCCTAGGATAGAGCCTTGAGGTACTCCAAGGTTTACGGGGAGGGGAGTTGAAAGCTTATTGTCCCAAAGGACTGCTTGATGTCGGTTGTCTAAATAGGATTTAAACCAGAGTAATGCCTGTACATCCAGTGAATGGGCTTTTAATACCTCCATAAGCAGATTATGGTTGACCATATCGAAGGCTTTTGAAAGGTCGATAAACAAAGTAGAGGAAAGAGAGTTATTGTTACAATTTTTGTTTATACAGTCAGAAAAGGATAGCAGGGCAGTTGAAGTACTATGGAATGGTCTGAAACCATGCTGGCAGTTGGCAAGTAAATTGTTGTGGAGAAGATGGTTGTTGTGGAGAAGATGGTCAAGTAGTTGTTGGTGAATGCAGTTTTCCATTATTTTAGCTATAGAAGAGAGTAGGGCGATTGGTCTAAAGTTGGAAATATCAGTTGATGTCCCACCTTTGTGTAGAGGAATGATGTGAGAGACCTTCCATATAAGAGGGATTTTACTTTATGAAATAGTTCTATTAATAAGGATAGAAATAGGGTAGGCAATGACTTTAGCTGCAATTTGCAGGTATTCTGCTGGTATACAGTCAGCAGAAGGGGTGCATGGCAATGCTCTAAAACATTTCTATCTTAAAGTCCAGAGCTTATGCAAAACAATTGGCTCTCTGCACTCTTGCATTGAGACCAACTCACCAGATACATTAGAACTAACTAAGACATGGTTTTAGCTCTCTATAACCTCTGCAGAAATAATACCACCCAACTATAGTATATTAGACCTTGACTGCTCAAACAAAAAAGGTGGAGTTATAGCTCCAATCAAGAACTTTGACCTTACTTTGTATCCAAACTCAATACCATCCTTCTCCAAAGCCTAAATTCTGGTATCCCACCTTAAAATTAACTAAGCCATGTCCATCTGCATAACACTCCGATATATTTCTCCAAGTAGTGGGTCCAGTTGTGACATTTTGGAAAATATTTTCCCTTGGGTAGCCTAATACTAACCTATGAACCTATGTGAACATCAACTGTCCCACTACATCAGTCCTTAACCAACACTCATGTATAAAGCTTTATAACATCACTGAATTAATTAACTACAACAAATACACAGGCTCTTCATCCACACCTGACTAGATCCTAACTTGTAATACCAATAATATTACTTACAGAGATGAGATATCAGGTTCTCTTACTGATCCAAATCCAACATTTACCCTCTACTGCCCACCAAAACACACTAA